>NW_025383877.1:0-4752 GCF_016433145.1 Gracilinanus agilis
GTCTTCTTATCTGCATTTAGAACAGAGTAGATGGGGGAAGGAGAGGCAGATAAGCTGGCGTTATTTATTTTTGTTCTTCATTAGCAACTGTTGTCAAAGTAGAGAAAGGGAGGGTGTTAGTATTGATGATTGATATTAAATTGATTGATCTCTGTGGATTTCAGCTCTCCATTCTTTCTCTTTTCCCTATTAGCATGGAGAAGAGAGTTGATTATACTGCAAAGTCCATGTAATCTGTAACGTGGAATTTTTAAAACATCAGATCTTCTTTACTGCCTTTCTTCCTTTTCCGTTCCTCCAATAGAATGTATGTTATGTTCTAATACAGCAAAGCAGATTTTGAGTTAATTCTAAATGAATAAAAAAATGTTTGAGATGTGTATATGCTGGAAAATCCAAGGTCTGAAGTTCTCAAACCAAATCCACTGGTATTTTGTTTTTTAAGATTTTCACTATCTTTCATTCATATAGACCTTAGAGATTTATCAATATAATAAACTATATTAATTAATTGACTCCTCCCCACCTGGTGCCCTGGCCATTTCTAACAAGACTGATATGTTATCAATCCCCTGCTTTGAATGACCAGCACTTCCCAATGACTATGTCCCACCTGAGTTTGTGAGTTCAGAGGCAATGTTTGCAACATTTTCTAGTGTTTGTATGCTTCTTTCTACACTTCCTCCATCATCAAACACACTTGTTTTGTGATCTGAAAAGAAACAAAAGCCATGATACCCATTCTCCAAGCACTTTCTCCACACCCCAACAAAGGCTATTGCCTTCTTTCCACATGGACTGACATCCAGATGTGTCCACTGAACCTACTACCCCGAACTGCTGATTGCATGTTGGAGTCAATCTTTAAAAGGGCATTTGATGTTTTCTTTCTACATTCACTGAATTTATCCTCTCTCTTCCTTGGGAAATGTCCATCAGGACTCATTATTGGTACCCTCACATAGCAACCATCAGGCAGACATTACTTTCTGAACCATATGGCAGGGTCTGGCCCCAGCTGCCTGGCTTTCATTGCTGGCTTCTAGTACTGAACTCTCTCTAGAGGAGGTCCCTATCCATGGACCTGTCTGGTTCAGAGCAGAAAAGGATATTTCACTCTAAGCCAGTACAATTCCTGGACGAAACTCTTCTCAGAAAGACACAGACTAATTTATACTTTACCTTTCCTGGGTATTTCAGTCTCCTGAATTTCCCTGAAGCCCTAACCCAGTCTGTGTTTTCCTTCTCATTTGTGTAAGGGATAGTACTGTTGCAGTGTCTCCCTAATCAGAGTCCCCAAATTCAGACTTCTGGAATTTTCAAAGAAAACATTTCTCACAGAATTTAGAACTGAAAAGAAACAGAAATCATCTCCCTCATTTTACATTTGAGAAATAGATCTTGAGACATTAAATGACTTGTTCAAAGTCAAAAATCTCATAAATTACAGAGGAAACATTCAAATCCAGGTCTACTGACCCTACTGTATTGTTCTGCCTTGCTCATTCCTTTTCTTTATAACTTGGTAAGTTTGTGTTAAGGAAGCCTTTGGTCAGGATTCATCAGTCATGACACCTAGGTAGTTTCTACCAAAGATCTAATATAGTGACTTTTCCAAGTTAGGATGGGAAAGGATTATAGATTATAGATTTAGAACTGGAAGAGACCTCAGAGGTCATTTAGTCCAACCCTCTTATATTCCAAGTAAGAAAAATGAGTCCTAGGGATATAAAGTCACTTGTCTGAGGCCACCAGGGTTGTAAGTGGCAGGGTTGAGATACTCAGATACTCAGAATCTAAATCTGATGTACTTTTCCACTATGCCATACTGATCCCCCAAAGCAAGGCCTGTGACAGAACTATTCTTTCTATCTCCCCCTACCTTAACCTCTTATCTTTCTTGACAAGATGAAGAGATGTGGACTGGACAAGAATATAGTTAGGTCAATTGGGAGCTTTCTGGATGCAAGATTAAAAGAGCCATCTATCTTGGGTTCTTGTCAATATAGAAGAAAGTTTCAAGTGGAGCACTCTAGGATTCTTCCCTTAACCCTACTCTGCTCAACATTTTTATCAAAAACTCAGGTGAAGGTATAGATGACATGCTTGACAAATTTTCAGATGCCATGAAATTTAGAGGGATAATTAATACACTGGAAAACAGGATCAGGTTTCAAAAATACAGCATGACATTTAATAAGGCTAATTGTAAAGTTCTGTTCTGGTATGACTGATCTTTTGTCCAAAATGAAAAATATCTATGGATTAAATATGATATGGCAGCCCAAAAGTTATTAAGGTCTTAGGCTGTATTTGTAGAGGCATGTCATCCAGGACTTGGAATAGGAAAATCCCTCTGTCATGGTCAGAACCTATTTAGAGTACTGTCCTCAGTTCTAAGTGCCACAATTAAGAGGAACGTTGAAAAAACTTCATAAGAGAGACCCAGATAGTGAAAGAATCTGAGGATTGGTTAAAAGACAATGACTGGACATATCTGCCATTTGGGCCTCCCAGAAAAGCATGATGAAACAAAGAGCCTTAATACCATATTGCAGGAAATCATTAAAAGTTATATAGTCCAAATCTTCCACTTTATAGATAAGGACATGGAGGCCAAGAAAATTCAAGTGACTTATTCAGGGATGCCCAGTAAGTGTTGTTTGGGAGAGTCTTGATATCTTCATGGTCCAAAGGCTTGATTCATAAAAGAGGAAGATGATCCCTTTGTTATTTCCTCCCCTCAAGAAGCCTGAAGTTGTCCTTTTCTGTAGGTCTTGAGTGGAAAGCATTTGATAGCGGATTAGAAAAATTTCTGAAAGATCCTGAAACACCAGATTGGGTGGCAGGATAGAAGATTACACTGGAATTGTAAAGCACACCATTAAAAAGTACTAACTGAGGTTCCGGGTTAAGATGGCGGCAGAGTAAGAAGCAGCTCTTAACCTCTCCTGACTGAAACACATAAAACTCCTCAAGGGGATATAAAAACAAGTCCAGACGAACGGAGGAACCCCACAACAGGGCACATCGTGGAAGGTACGTGGAATTGAGGCATTTCCATGCTATAAAGGGGTGAAACAGCTCTCACTAAATCGCGGGCTGAGCAACCACCCCACCCCCTCCACACACAACACCTATAGCGCCGAAGCCAGCTAAAAAGAAATAGAACAAGTTTGGGGCATCCATCGAGTCATTGGCAGCTCCGGGGCCTGTTCCTGAGAGCAGCAAGATTTAGGACCCCAAAAAGCTAACAAACGCACACAAAATTTGAGCGTGGGAGCAGGGCGCCGAGAGCGGATGCAGGGCGCAGAACACGGCTCAAAGCTCAGGCACTGGCAGAGGTGTGGGTGGAGGCACACACAGCCACAAGCTAAAGCTCTGAAACCCTGAGTGGGGAACCAGTGCAGACGGGTATACGACTGTGGAAGCAGCGCCCTAAGACTTGTAAAGAAACCTCTGGCAGAGGATCAAGCAAGGGGGTCCACCAGGGGGCTTGACCGCGGACAGACCCTGAGCTCGAGGATAAACCTGAGAAGCTGCTGGGCTAATGATGGCTACCCAGTCTCAGGAAGTTCAGAAGAGAAAGATTAACAACAAGAAAAAGAAGTCTTTAACACTCGACAGCTTTTACACAGAGAAAATCCAGACAACCCAGCAAACAGAGGAGGAGAACAAACAAGCATCCAGACCCTCCTCAAATAAAGAAAACTCCTCACAAGCTATGGAAGAGTTCAAAACTGAGATTTTGAGGAAAATGGAAGAGATCTGGCAAGAAAATAATTGTTTAAAAGGTAGAATCTTGCAATTGGAAAGTGAGGCTCAGAAACCAAATGAACTGATAAGCAAATTGAACACCAGAAATGACAAGATTGAAAAGGAATACCAGAAGATTATGGCCGAAAACCAGAAGATTATGGCCGAAAATCAATCCCTAAAGGCTAGAATTGAGTAAGTAGAAGCTAATGATCTCTCAAGACAACAAGAACAAATAAAACAAAGTCAAAAGACTGAAAAAATAGAAGGAAACATGAAATATCTCAATGAGAGAGTGACAGACCAAGAAAACCGGTCTAGAAGAGACAATTTGAGAATTATTGGTCTTCCAGAAAAACCAGAAATTAATAGAAACCCGGACTCCATACTAACAGAAATAATTCAGCAAAATTGCCCTGAAGTCCTACAACAAGAGGACAATATAGACATTGAAAGGATTCATAGAACACCTGCGACATTTGATCAAGAAAAGAAAACACCCAGAAATATAATTGCCAAATTCAAGAGTTTCCAAGCAAAAGGAAAAATCTTACAAGAAGCCAGAAAGAAACAATTCAAATATCAAGGAGCACCAGTCAGGATCACACAGGATCTGGCAGCCTCCACGCTAAAAGATCGCAAGGCTTGGAATACGATATTCAGAAAGGCAAGAGAGCTGGGCCTGCAACCACGGATCAACTACCCATCAAAATTGACTATATATTTCCAGGGGAAAGTATGGGCATTCAACAAAATTGAAGAATTCCAGGTATTTGCACAGAAAAGACCAGGGCTAAATGGAAAGTTTGATATCCAACCACAAAAATTGAGAGAAACATGAAAAGGTAAATAAGATACAGAGGGGAAAGAAAGAAAACTTATAATTTTTAAATTTGCCTTCTTAAGGGCCTCAGTGAGATCTAATTATCTGTATTCCTATGTAGAGAAATGTTATGTATAATTCTCTGTAGTGAACTCTATTCACTATTATAGTAT
>NW_025383878.1:0-8246 GCF_016433145.1 Gracilinanus agilis
CTCTCTCTCTCTCTCTCTCTCTCTCTCTCTCCCTATTCATCTATTTTATATTATCTATATTTAGACACTATTATAAAATATAGATTTTATTAGATATAGAAAGATATATACTTCTCATATCCTTGAATATGGCTTATAATAGGAGCTTGATAAAAATAATGTTGTAGAAAAGCTTCTTGTTGATATCTCTGAACCAGTCTAGAATCACTAACATGTCAATGACTATCACTATTATCACCACCAGTACTTTCACCATCACCAGAACAATCAATACTGCCAGTACCATCCATTAATACTGTCAGAATGGTGTTAGAAAGATACTACAAAGAAACTTGTATAACTGTCTATGGGAACTGATAGTCCAATACTTTGAAGATACTATTTTTCTCAAGAAGGAGAGCCAGCAATGATACTGGACAGGTTCTGACCTCAGAGCCAGGAAGACTTGGATTTAAGTTCTGCCTGTGATAAATACTGGTTATGTGGTAAGGGGTAAATTCCTACCTCTTAGGACCCCAGTCAGCTCTCTAAGATGATAGGTTACAGAAAGAGTTCTAATCAGCATTAGTAGTGGGAATTTCCTTACCAGGAATTCCCTATATCAATGACACACTGGTTCCTTCCATCCTCAAATAATAGATCAGAGAGGGTAATGCAAGGAAGGGACTAGAAGGAAAAGTATTAACTGGATGGGAAAAGCACTGAAATGGGAGTTCGGAAAATTAAGTCCAAATCATTATACAGAATTTCAGAGTTGAAAAAGACTTTACAAGGAAAGGAAAGGATTCTTTTCTTTTTTTCTGAGGAGCAATCCAAGGCACATAAAGGGACTATGACTTGACCAAAGTCATACACAGGGATTTCATGACAAATAAAGGATTAGAAGTGCATAGATTTAAACCTCTGAGGGTCCAAAATCATTCCTTTCTAAGCAAATGGACATGGTGTGCAAGCCATTTGGAAAGAGAGATTAGTTGTGAAACTATTTATCTGAGGAAGTGATAAGAAATTCAGAAGAAAGAAGAAGAATAGACAATTTATTGTAGAGAATCCAGGAAAATGTTTCATCTCCATTTTGGAGAATGTGTTGCCCAAGGCAGACTCCCAAGTTAGGAGAATAGTGAAAGATAAACATGACAAACTTCAGCAATTCTTCTGGACTTTCCTGGTTATTGGAGATGGCTTTAGTGTTTTGTGTTGTATCTGATGGAACTTTTGATTGTTGTATCTGATGAAGCTTTTGATTAATGTATCTATTTGTCCATTAATAACAGCATAAGGGAACAGTCAGAACCACTCAGGTCAGTGGATCTATTATCATGGCCTCAGTTGCTTCTCCATTCATACGTTCCGGGGAGTAAAAGATGTAGGATATAAATCCAAGTGCTTTGAAAGAGCACTGTATTTGAAATCAAAGGACTTGCATTCAAATTCTGGCTCTGCTACTTCCTACTGTGTGATTTTTGAGCAAGTGACAGTTTATAGGGTTTTTTATTCCTCATTTATAAAAACGAGGTTTGTAAGAAATGATTCCTAATATCTTTCCCAGCTTTGACTTTTCCAAACTCTAAATTTCTGTAGAGAAAGTATCCTTGTCGTTCCAAGCATAATGGCACTATAGACTCATTTCTTCCATTCCATACAAGCAATCATTTTTCTAAGATCCACCTCTTAGTAAAATGTCGATCCTGTAGAAGTTTGTCTTCACTTCCTTTTCTTGACCCTTTCTGTGGCAAATTGGACTAGATTCCAGGTACTCAGAACTGATAGTCATAACCAGTGGCCATAAAAATCCTTATTTAGGTACAGTCTCCTATTACTCCCCAACTAGGAACAATGCATGAAGGTTATAAAAAAGAAAATTTTATACAATGTCTGGGGAAAAAATTCTAATTACTTCAACTGTCTAAAAGTGAAGTGGGTTTCCTTAAGAGTTAGCTCTTGCCTCCCCATAACTGAAAGTATTCACAAGAGAGCTGGATGGTCATTTATATTGGATATAAGGATATCGTAGAAGATATTCATATTTCAGATATGGATTGAAGTAGCTGATCCCTAAAATCCATTAAAAAAGGCTATAAGATTCTGTGATCTTAAACGCTTCAGGATCTAAAATTATGCCTTTTTCCTTCTTAATTCCTGGCCTCTACTAATCTCCTGTTCTGTTTAGTATCCTGATATTAACTCCCATCAGATCAATTAAATATGACAAACTCATTAATGCTAGAACGTTGAGGAGTAAAATTACATATGCTATCCTAGGTGAAGGGGGGCAAGTGGGAGATGTGCATTCTTGAAAGAAAATGTATATATTCAAAGAATTAGGCTCTAATGGTAAAAAGGAAAGTGTAACAATTGCTCTAACATACTAATTCATCTGAAGTTCTTAATAATTGACAGCCATGCTGTATGCATATATGTCTCCCAGTATAGGTAAAAATGAAAAAATAAACAAAAAAACCACACTGTATACTAATTTAAAATCTTCAATTTCTTATTTTGGCATAGTCCTAACTAACCCTGGCTTCTTGAAACATAGTACAAGTTCTGACAAGTTCTATCAAACTGGAAAGACTTTGAGTATGACCCTGACACAAAATAGCATCTAAAGTTAAGCCTATTTAAGTTTGGAGGGGAAAAACCATAAAAAGTTTAACCACTAGGTGTGAAAAAGATGTGGGAGTTCTAATGGACTCCAAGTTCAAAATAGTATGAGTTAACAATATGATCTACTATCTAAAAAAGCTAATTTAATTTTAGACTACTTTAGTAAAGTCATACTAGCTAGATAAAGGAAGGCAATAATCCTAACTCAGTGTCTTGAACAAAAGGAATCTTCACCTGAGTCCATGAATTTTTTTAGTATTTTGACAACTGCATTTCAATGTAATTGTTTCTTTTTCAATTCTATGTATCCTATTTTACGCTTTTAAAAACATCATTCTGAGAAGTTATCCATAGAATTTACCATGCTGCCAAAGGTAACCAAAAATAAGTAAACAAATAAATAATGAATCCTTTTTCAAGAATATTGAATTTCAACTTGGGCAGTAAAATTTAGGAAAGACATTGACAGAATGAAATATGCAGCTAGATATTGAGAGTACAATGGACCATATATAATGATCATCTAGAAGAATTGGTGATGCTGGGAAAAAGAAGACTTAGGGAAGACAAGTATTTGCTGTTGTTTAGTCATTTCAGTTGTTGACTTTTCATTTGGAGATTTCTTGGGAAAGATACTGGAGTGGTTTGCCATTTCCTGCACATTTTACTGATCATTTTACAGATGAGGAAATTGAGGCAAACAGGGTAAGTGACTTGCCCAGGTTCCCACAGTTGGTAAATGTCTTTTTCCAGATTTGAACTCAAATCTTCTTAACTTCAGGTCTGACACTCTCCACTGTGGACTTCATGTGGAAGGTTTGGACTAACAAGCTTGGACCCATAGAGCAGAAAGGGAAAGATGAGATGAAATGGCAAAGATGCAGATTCCTACTCATTTCAAAGAAATGGTTCCTAATTATTAAATCAGTGGGATAGTTTACCGCATCAAGTAGTTGTTTCTACATCACTGCCATTCTTCAAATAGTTGTTGAAATACTACTTTAGGTGAATCCATAGAGAAGATTCCTATTCATTTATTTAGCAAACATTTACTAAACATCTACTATGTGCAGAACACTAGGGAAAATAAAATTTTAAGATATGGTAAGCTTTATAAAGCTTTCAATTTAGTAGGAGAATTTTTAAAAATAACAATTACAAATACACGTTGAACAAATCAGAAGTGCAAAGACAAGGGCTGTATTATATTTAAAGGAAAAAGTCATTTTTTATTCAGTTGTTTTATTTGTGGCCAACTTTTTGTGACCCCATTAGGAGTATTCTTAGTTTGCCATTTCTTTCTCTAGTTCATTTTATAGATGCAGAAACTGAGTCAAACAAGGTCAATTTACATTTCCAGGGTCACAGAGCTAGTAAGTGTCTGAGGCCAGATTTGAACTTAGGAAGATCAGACCTTCTGTCTTCAGGCCCAACACTGGGAAAATCAAAGAAGACTTCATAGAAGAAGAATGATTTCAGATAGGCTTTAAGTAATGGATAGAAACTCAGTAGGCTAAGAGACAAGGGAAGACATCTGAAACTTAATGAAATAGAGATAAAAGGATTCATGATATGTTTGGAAAACACAGACTAGACTACTTTGATGAGGGATAGAATATTTGAAAGCCAATAATATTGTCTGAAGTCTGAGAAGATGATGACAACTTATGGCATGTCACAAATAGCAGGAACAAAGTACTTCCTAGCTGTATGACCCTGGGCAAGTCACTTAACATAAATTGACTAGTCCTTATCACTCTTCTGTCTTGGATTCAATACTTAGTATTGATTTTAAGACAGAAGGTTAAAGTTTAAAAAATAAGGAAAATGTTTACAACTTCACTCTGGAGTTAATATAGAATCTATCATTTTTTTGGTATAAATGAGATGAGCAGACCTATAATTCTGTGACCAGATGTTGCCAGATATAGGTTGCATTAGATAATCCCCAAGATTCTTTCCATCTCTGAGTTTGTACAAATTTTTAAATTTGATAGCCATGATTGCTCTTTCTGTTGTTGTTGTTAATCATTTTTCAATTATGTCCAACTCTTTCTAACTCCACTTGGGGTTTTTTGGCACAGACACTGGAGAGGATTACCATTTCCTTTTTTAGGGTTACACAGTGAGTGTCTGAGGCCAGATTTGAACTCAGGAAAGGAATTTCTGATTCCAAGACCACCACTTTATCTATTTTGCCACCTTACTGCCCTCAGGTAGCTCATGAAATGTCTATTAAGGCAGGGGAGGGTTGTGATCTGCATCAGTGGTAAATATGGCCATTGCCATCACAGATCTGAAGTAATGAATGATTTTAAACCCAGAGGAATGAATAGTGGAATATAGCAAATTAGATTTCATCTCATGTAGAAAAGATAGTTTGAGGAAAAGAGAAGAATTCTCGTTGCCAAAGAGTTCATAGCACATACCTGAATATCTCTTCTGAACATGGAGGTCTAATCTCTTCTCCCCCCAGCCTTATAGTCAAGAAACCTAACGTTGATTGTTAACCTTTGTCAATTAATATGTTACATGCTGATGTGTTGTTTGACCTCTCAAAGACTCAGTTTCCTCAT
The DNA here is from genome assembly GCF_016433145.1 of Gracilinanus agilis. Classification (NCBI taxonomy): domain Eukaryota; kingdom Metazoa; phylum Chordata; class Mammalia; order Didelphimorphia; family Didelphidae; genus Gracilinanus; species Gracilinanus agilis. The sequence goes on from NW_025383878.1 coordinate 5,184, forward strand.
CTATAAAACAAAGATAGTAATACTTTTAGTTTCTATCTCACAAGACTGTTGGGACAAGATTTTGTCACCTAAAAGTGCTATACAAAGGACAACAACTATCACTGATTTGATCTCCACTCTAGGCTTCCCTCAGTGACCCAGGACATGAAAAGACCAGGGCATTAATGGCTCTTAGCCAAAGAACTAATTAGAAATGGCTTTGGATCCTTGGATTTTATATTCCATGATTCATTCTTGGAAAACCCAGCATGTCACTGGGGGATTTGTAGGTTTCATTGCCCTAGAAATTACTGCCAAATATTCTCTTTATTGTCTTTCTCTGTTCCTTTCTCGGTGCCTATTTTCCACCCCCATGACTCGACAGGCAGTGGCTCATGTCCAGGCTCACAACCCACCTGGGTGAGCCCGGCAGCACTGTAGTCCTGAGCATGTTGTCAGCATGTGCAGAGGTGAGCTCACTGTCACACTGTGCTGTATTAATTGCCTTCTCAAAACATGTGTGATTTTACCTCCCAGTGAACCAGACAACCTCATCCTGGCATAAAGCGGGATTTGTGAAGTCAATTTGTCATTTTTTGTGTCAGAGGCTGTCAGGTGAGATTCAATGGGTGGGAGAATACAGAAGTTAAGCTTTCCACTTCATGAGAGACAGTATAAGAAACCCATGCCTGGGAGTTAAGAAACTTGGGTTCCGTCTTAACCACCTGTGGCAAGTCACTCTATCTCTAGGTCTCAGATTTTTCCTTTGTCCTCTAAATACTTGTGTGTGTGTGTGTGTGTGTGTGTGTGTGTGTGTGTGTGTGTGTTTAAGAGAGAGACAGAGACAGAGGGCAAAGAGACAGGGAGATGAGGTAATATTGGTGCCCTGGATTTTAAGCCAGAGGACCTTAATTTAAATCCTGACTCCATCAGACTAGTATGATTTTATGAAAGTCATATAATCTCTTTAAGCTTCAGGTTTTCTTTCTTTGGAGTAAAGAAACTGTTGAACTACACAATCTTCAAGGCTGCCTCCAACTCTGAAGATTACCCTCTGCTGATTTTGTGATCTTTTGAAAGTAAGATGGCAAGACAAAATGTCTCATTAACTATCAATAAATATATTGAGTACCTACTGTATTCAGGGCATTATGAAGGTAAATAGAGCATTATAAAATGTAGTCCCCACCCCCAGGTCTTAAAATCTAACTCTGAAAGCTAGACTTCAAAGCTTCATTCTAATTTTAATATTTTAAATTCTAATAAAGGATGTTCTATGTTCCTTTCAACCCTAACAATCTATATTCTACCACCAAGCATCTTATTTTCTAAGGTTCCTTTCTCCTAGAATGGAAATGTCATTGAATTCAATGAATTTACCTCTAATTAGAAAAGTCTGGAGGATTACAATTCAGGTCTTCTATATCTAAGTCCAAAATGATAGATATACTAGTTACCTTGATACCAGCTAGAATGACATTAGTTCCAGTGAAGGATACAGACAACTGGTCCTCATAAGAGCTAACTGTGGATTATGGTGGTCAAGGAAGGATGATATGGAGAAGGCAGGATTATGAGTTAAGCCTTCATGCATGTTCAGAACTTGAAGAGGTAGAGAAGTAGAGAGTGCAACACACTGCACTTAGGTGGAAATGAGGATCACAAGCAATAGCACCAAGGCAGTAATGAGCACAGCTTAATGTGGGAACAAATAGGATAGATAAGTTTGACTGGAGATGAGGAGGCAGAGAGGAGAGTTGTGGGTGTTTAGCTCTGGATGTTCTAAAAGGTCTAATTGGGTATTAAAAGCACATCATTTTCTAAAGAGCTTGATCAATGTTTATAGCTCTATGAGTTATCATCTCCAGAGATCATGAAGAAGTCAGATGACTACTGTTTAAGGATGTCATGGAGAGCATTTGTGTTGAATACAGCACAGGATCTAGAATTGGGCTCAAAGATGGATCAGATAGTACACCTCCTTTTTTCCCTTTTTAAAAATGGGAAACTTTTAAAAAATGGGAAAGGAAAGTTACAAGTGACCTGGATAGCAATTAGTATAGCTGGCCGATGTGTTTTGCAAGCAACTTCACTGCCCTTTCAGCTATGATCATAATATTTCAGACATAAGCTGGATGAGATGTCCTTTGAGTTCTCTTGCAGCACCGAGATTATAATATCCAGTGTCTCAGATTCCCTAGGACAGGAGTCTTAAACTGAGGTCTGTGGACAGATTTTAGAGTGTCTATGAACTCGGCTGGGGAAAATTATATCTTCATCTCAATATAATGGGTTCCTTTTGTAATCTCACATATTTTATTTTATTCATTTAAATATTTTTTTTTGTTTCTGAAGTCTCCATAGGGTTCACCAGACTACTAAATGAACCCATGACCCAGAATGATAAAGAAAAATGTCTACTTTGGCCAGACTGATCCAATTACAGTGGAATATGTCAAAAATTTTTGAAATATGTCAAATATTTTGAATTTTTTTTTAATTTTCAGAACTTGGGACTTTTGCAGGAATGGGCAGACAAGGATCCTGCTAAAAACAGTTATCAAGAGTAAACTTGGAAGGAAATGCCATAGAATCATTAACCATTTCTAATTGATGGAGAAGGCCATCCAGCAGGATTTTGCAGAAGAGGAAAAAGAAAAAGCATATGGTGAGACAAAATTTTGGAGACCTGGAAAAAATCTAACTTCAGTGAGGAAGATGAAGAAAAATCTTATCATGGTACATTTCTAGGAGAGGTAAACTGTGCCTCTCTCAAAGTTATTTGTTTAGTGAGTAGAGGCAGAGATTTGGAAGAGAGGGGCTTAATTTTTTCCTTTTAGTTCTATCTAGAAAGTATATGGGTGGGGCAACAAGAGTCAGGGTCAGTGCCAGGAAGGCCCAAGTTCAAATTGGAGAGGAGAGGACAGGAGAGGCCAGGAGAGGAAAAGAAGGGATAGGATGGCAGGGGAGGGGAGGGGAGAGGAGGGAGAGAAGGGAAGAAGAAGGAGAGGAGAGGAGAGGAGGAAAGGGAAGGGGAGGGGAAGAGAGTGGAAGAGAGGATAAGAGAGGAGAGGACAGGAGAGG
>NW_025383879.1:0-4159 GCF_016433145.1 Gracilinanus agilis
GATAGATATATATATATACATGCATACATACATACATACATATAGATATAGATAGATAGATATAGATGTATAGATTTTGATATGTATATATGTATAGATAGTGATATAGATATATGTATAGATATATGCTCCAATGATTCAAGTTTTATCATTTTCAACCCCCAAATGATGAAATTCCTATTCTCAAACTGATAAACCAAGATAAAATAGCCCAAACTATAAAGGTAACTATTTAAAATGAAAATCATGTAAAATTTTGTTTTGAGAATTTTGAGTTCAATATTTGAGTATTTGAGGGGAGTGTCAGTTGAAAATGAAGTGTCTATGATAAAACCAGTTCTGGGTAATAGATTTAGGTCAAATTTAATTAATTAATTTTAATTAATAATTATAATAACAATAATAAAAATTAATGTTAATATCTACTGCTTCATATTCTGATGTACTGATCTTGCTTCTCCTTTAAGGTATCAACACATCTCCCTCCAAATATACCCTTTATCATTGAGCATTACTCCTAGAAAGGATCTTACCATTAGTCTTTATCACTAACTCTGATGTAATGTGTTTCCTCTTTCTAGAGTTTTTTACGTTCTAAACCTCACATTGGATTTTGTGATCCAAGGTTCCCTCTTAAAGGAATCTCAAATTTCATTGGTTTTATGAATATATTTGGGAGAAATGACACCAAAAATCATAGTAAGTAAAAATTGTCTTCCTTAAGCATAGTAAAGATCAATCAGAGTTGGTGATTTCCTAAATAGCATGAATCAATAATGCTCAGAATAAATGTAGGATAAAGAGAAAAGTTAACTGGGAAAAAAAGTTTTTATATTTTTGTGTGTTTTTGCTTTTTTGAAAACATTGGAGTAAATAGGATATGTAAGAAAGAACCATTGCTCAAAGTGGATGGAATATAAAAAATGTTTATTTTGCATCCATTGTCTCTAGACCAAAAGAAAAAAGACTAATATGGAATTGATGAGCAAAGCTGTGTAGAAGATACAGCATACCCTGTTGTCCTTGAGGAGTTAAAGTCAACTATTTGAGATGAACTATATCTTTAGGAAGAAAGGATAGATGTCATTATTGAGCCAGAGTCCATGATATCTGAAGGATATTGGAGAACATGAGGAGAAGGGTAAAGGCCTTAAGAAGGGGAAGAGAATGGAGTGAGCAAACTATAGAAACTATAGACTAGTAGAATTGTTTTTTATTCAATAAAATTCTAGAGTAGATTACTAAAAGGAAGTCTTGTGACTATTCGATATATTTATTTTTAAATGAGAAATCATCACAAAAAGCTGAACAACTTCTAGAATGGTGTCTTTGTTTTTGTTGTTTTTTTTTCTGTTCTTTTCCCAACATTTCAATTTGTAAAAGAAAATAATTGCAAAATTAACAAAAGAAAAAGCTCAAATGGCAATGAATGGGGAGGAGAAAAGCAACAAAATGACAATGAAGCTGTGAGGTATAATAAATATTTACAGGGCTCACCAATTGCTTTGATGTTTTAAAAAATCTATATTTTGGAGCAGTGTACAGAATAAATTGGGGTGTCAATCATAGCAGGGTTGTGAGAACACAAGTTATGAACAACCAAGCAGTTGTGAGCACTAGTGAGATTTCACTGGCATTGGCAGGTATTCACAAGACAATTGAAAGGCACTTCCTCTAGGATGGAGGGGAAGGTAGCACTGACCCTAGGCCCACACTTCAGCAGCTATCCAATGAGTGGGGACAGGAGTTACTGAATTGGAAAGTAGCACCAGGTAAACCCTTATTATTGATTTGCTGGGTGCAGAGAAGAAGGCTGCCTGATGGCAAAGCTAGGAGGGCCCTTAGCATTCATCTACCTCAGTTACATTGTTTTAAAGAGGAGGAAACTGAGTGTGATGCTTCCCACTTCCATCTGGAGCTCATTCACTGCACTCTAGCTGGAAAGGGAAAGCTCAAAGCCTGGACTCATACCATCTCCTTCAGGACTATAGAGGCTATAGAAGCTGCTAGCCCCAAGACCCAGACATGCACATATAGGAATAAAAACTGGGGCTCCTGAGGAGAGGAAGCAGGAGCTCCTGAGAATAGGATTAGGGAGAAGGAAGTGGGAGTAATGTTGCTATTGGCTGTGAGGGTTCTACTAAATAGTGTTAACCCATCTCCCAAAAAAGAAAGTCCCTAAGATTCTCTCCGAAATGAGGGCAGAATTAGACACTGTACCCTATTCAATTTGGTTTCAATATGGGTAGTGTAGGTCTACCCAGATATTCCCTGCCTGTCTCCCCCTTACAACTCTTTTGTGGGTGAAGGAAGGGATTTCCATATATTGTCTCCCCTGGTTTAGGCCTTGGGACAGGCAGAAAGGAGATGGACTGTAAGTGCCTCCTGGGGCAAGACAGAGAGAAGGGAAATGTATCATACTGGTGGCACAGTAGAAAGTTTTCATAAGGGTTATGAATAATAATGAAGACAATAATAATAGCTAATTTTTATAAATGTTCACTATGTTCCTGGCACTATACCAAGCATTGCAAGATGGTAATTGGACTGGTGACTAGGGTTTGACTGAACACAGTCTAGGGTGGTGAAGAATCTTTTTAGGCCCAGAGAACAAGATGGCTACTCTCTACACTCTGACTCTAGTTTGTTAACAATAATAGATTTATTAAAGAGGATAGTATGGATTATGTATGGGTTGAGGGCTTGGAGATTCCCTAGCACTAACAAATTCTATCTTTTCCCAGAAAAATTAAAAGTCACTTCGATCCCCAACATATGTTGGGGCTTCTTGAGATCTCTTTATCATCTCTGATAATCTGATAAGGACAATTTAGTTGATAAGGAAGTAATAGACATGAAAGATCTCTCCCTCAGCTCATGCTGCTACTCTGTCTCTTGCAGCATGGAGTTTATTATATATATTTCAAGACTCATTTCACACAAAAGAACCCCCTGAAACTTAGTGTTTGCACAGAAACACAAATTATATCATATCAAAGTACAATAAAGTTATAGTTTTACAAAGAATTTTCTTATGAAGATAACGCCAGATGAGAAAAAAGTCCAAAGGTTAAAAATGAGCCTCACTTTATCTAAAAGTTATTTTGCCTGACATTGCCACTCCATGATCTTGGGACGCTTAGAGCAGTTAGAGAGATATACCCACAGCTGCAGCTTTACTCTGTTGAGTGAAAAAAGGCTGTTAACTCATTAAGAGCTGGTTTACTAAGAACTTAAAGTTTTCCTAGAGGCTATAATGTTTTTCAATAAGAAAAGGTATGGATCATAAAAGGGGTCAAAAGAGGTGTCTCAGATTTTCATATTTTTTTTTAATTTAAACATTTATTAATAATCATTTTTAACATGGTTACATGGTTCATGCTCCTACTTTCCCCTTCGCCCCCCCGCAGTCTCCCCACCCATGGCTGACACACATTTCCACTGGTTTTGTCCTGTGTCCTTGATCAAAACCTATTTCCAAATTGTTGGTGGTTGCATTGGTGTGGTAGTTTCGAGTCCACATCCCCAATCATGTCCACCCCGACCCATGCGTTCAAGCAGTTGCTTTTCTTATGTGTTTCCTCTCCTGCAGTTCTTCCTCTGAATGTAGGTAGCTTCTTTACCATAAATCCCTCAGAGCTGTCCTGGGTCATTGCATTATTGCTGGTACAGAAGCCCATTACATTCGATTTTACCACAGTATATCAGTCTCTGTGTACAATGTTCTTCAGGCTCTGCTCCTTTCACTCTGCATCAGTTCCTGGAGGTCTCTCCAGTTCCCCTGGAACTCCTCCAGTTTATTATTCCTTTTAGCACAATAGTATTCCATCACCCACATATACCACAGTTTGTTCAGCCCTTCCCCAATTGAAGGACATACCCTCCTTTTCCAATTTGTTGCCACCACAAAAAGCGCAGCTATAAATATTTTTGTACAAGTCTGTTTATCTATGATCTCTTTGGGGTACAAACCCAACAATGGTATGGCTGGATCAAAGGGCAGACATTCTTTTATAGCCCCTTGAGCATGATTCCAAATTGCCAGCCAGAATAGGTGGATCAGTTCACAACTCCACCAGCAATGCATTAATGTCCCAATTTTGCCACATCCCCTCCAACATTCATTACTCTCCCCTTCTTTCATTTTAGCCAATCTGCT
>NW_025383880.1:0-7426 GCF_016433145.1 Gracilinanus agilis
ATATATAAATTATATATATTCCTATCAAAGTTCTTTTCTTTCTCACACTTAAAGAAGAGTCCATGCACATAGCTATTAATTATATTTTAACAGTTTACTGCTTAGAAATATGGTTATTTGAAAGGGTTAAGAAAAAAAAGAAAAATTCCTAATTGTATTTCTTTATAATGAAGTAGAGGCACACTCTGTATTATTTCAATTTCACCAAGCATCTGATAAAAATACATGAGTTAATTGGGATTTATATAGATACTTTTGGCAGTAATTTTATTTTTTGCTTATAGTGTGAGATCATTTGCTTCACATACTATATTCTAGAGAAAAAATCACTTATCTAAGTAAAAATAAGATTGCATTGTGTTTTTATTAATATGTTATTATTAAATGAATCATATTCCAATAGAGATGCTGGGATATGCAAGAGACACCAGTGAAATCTGATCTCATGATAAAATGGAGAAGGAGTTGAAATTTAATAGGAATCAAAGGGAAGTCCAATGCTTAGGCTCAAAAATTAATCTTTAAACATAATATCAGCAGGAAATGTGAAAATTACACACAGACATATGTGTGTGTCTGAGTGTAAAAATTATTTATATATGTATATATCATATATCTCTTTTACAGTATTCGATTTTATTTGTCTCATTTTAGTAACAACATAAACAAGATGAAATATATACAGAAAAGTCTCTATATAGAAAAAGGTAAGTATAAATTTATCATATCAAAGAACTGGTGAATTTGCCCCTCCTTAATAGAAGACTTAGGTAAGACATGATGTATAAAAGGCTACCACATAGAAGATAGACTAGAATTGTTTTGTTTATTTTTAGAAGACAGAATTGTTACTAATGAATATTTATAAAGGAACAAAGTACAAAAGAAAAAGCCTAATAATATAAGGTGTTAAAAGAGTTTTGCATTAAAGATAGATACGTATATACATATATCACAATTTAGATATTAAATAAATTATTTAAAATACTATACTTATATGTCTGTATACATCCATTTATTTATACACATATATACATATATGTGAGAGGAGGCTCAAAGTCACTAATAATAAGAGAAATGTAAAACAAAACAAGATTGAGGTTTCCATTCACACCAAGAAAAATGGAAAAGATGGGAAGAATCCATGCTAAAAGGGTTGTGGCAAAATAAGCATGTTGGTCTACTATTAATGAAACTATGAATCAGTGTAAGCATTTTAGAAAGCAATTTGGAATTAGGCAAAATTATCAAAATATCTACATCCTTTGACCCAGAAATTCCTTCCATCTGACTTGAATCACAGAGTACACTAGTAAGAATAAAATTTTAATATACACCAAGATATTATAGCAGCACTTTTGTGAGTTAAAAAAAAACAAAGCAGCTGACTATTGAATAAGGAATGGCCAAGTAAATTGCAGTACATTCATGCAATGTAATAATATTATGCTATAAGATATAATCAATGTGATAAATACAGAAAAGAAAGAAAAATTCTATATAAACTAATATAGAGTGAAACTTAGTCATAGAAACAATACACATGATGACCCCATCAATGGGAATAAAAAGAATAATGATAAAAAGAAAATTTAAAGTCAATTTTTCAAGATTAGAGGGAATAAGCATAGTACAAGGGAAGAGAAATGAGAAGCCACTGTACCCCTCACCCACTGCAGAGTAGGGAGGCTTGTATTTATTTCATGTCATACAAATTGTGAAAAAAAATTTTGCTCTTTTTTTCCTTTTTCATTATTATTAATTAAAGACATTATATAGTGGGAGCTAAGATGGCTGTGCAAGGGGTGCTCAGCTCACCTAAACCCTCCAAATACACAAAAATGGAAAATAAACTACCTCAAAATACAGGAAATCAGGAGAGACAAATGTCACTGGGGAGACGGGGGAGAAGAGCCTGGTAAGTGCTTCACTGAGAGCAATTTACAGAGTGCACACCAGAGTTTGCTTACAGAACATATACCAGCACAGTCTAAATTGCTGCCAAGTGATCAGAAACAATGAAACAGTAGATGGAGAGCAGCTCAAGACCATCCTGCCCAGGTCAGAGGTAAAGAAACAAGAGGTGTAAGCAACTTTGCACATGGCCTGAAATAAGGAAACCAGTAGAAAGGGGGAGCAGCTTAGCCCCAGCCCTGCCCATTTCCACATGACCTGAGATAATGAAAGAGCAGAGAGGAGAGCAGCCCCAAACCATCCCTATATGCTTCCACATGGTCTAAATCTATAAACTTGAAGAGCAGGGGACAGTCCAACATAGGAGACAATAGGGAAAACAAAAACAAGGGGACAAGAATCCAGGAGGCAAAAATGCCTGCAAGCCCCCCAAGAAGAAGTCAGCATTTTGTTTGTTTGTTTTACCACCATAAAGTGTCCCCTGAGGGATTCTAAGTCATTTGCAACTACCTGGATCACCAGAGAAGGCTATACTTCAAGCCTGGAACAGAACTCCTTCTATACCAGAAAGAGAGCAGATCCTCAATAGATAAACAAAGTAAGAGGGGGAAAAATAATAACTAGAAAAATGAGCAAAAGACAAAGAAAAAAAACCCTAATGGTAGAAAATCACTTTAATGACAAAGAATTGAAACTGTAAACTAAGAAGAGACCAAAAATGGCAAAAAGGAAACAGTTAAAGAGTGAAAAGAAAGTGACAAAGAATGTAAAACCCAAAAGGATCTCTTAGAAGAACTTGAGGAGAAGTTTAAAAATTCAAATAATAAATAATAGAAAGATTCAATAACTTAGAAACTAAAATGGGTTAAAAGAAAATGAAGACCAAAAAAAAAGAAAGAAAAAAAAGAAACCTTCCAAAATAATAGAATGTGCCAAATGGAGAGAAGGTAACGGAAAATCTCAAAGAAGAAAATAACTTCCTAAAAATTAGAATTGAACAAATAGAAGCAAACGACTCCATAAGCCATCAGGAACACTAAGATGAAATCAAAAGAATGGAAAAAAAATAGAACATTCACAATGCCTCACTGGAAAAGCAACTGACATGGAAAAAAGAATCAGGAGAGAACATCTAAGAATCATTAGAATTCCTGAAAGCTCTAATAAAAAAAGACCCTGTAAACCATATTATTAGAAATCATATAAGAAAACCTGTCCTGATGATATCTTCAACTAATAAGACAAAATAGTAAATGAAAGAATCCATCAGTTACTTCCTGAAACTGGCCCTAATATATATCACCTCAGAACTATTATGGCAAAATTAAAAAAAAATTCCCAGATTAATGAAATAGTAATGCAAGCAGTCAGAAGGAAACAATCTATATGAGAAGAGGAAGTCTTTGAAGTACTGAAGAATTATTGTTAACTAAATTATTTTATAGAGATTACATAGTTAATTTAATGTGATATTATATTCCCAATGTACAAATGAGGCAAAAACAAAGAGGGGTTAATGGATAAACTTATATTTCTAATTAGTTGAATAATTAGAATTTAAGCCTGGATCTCCAGACAAGTAAACTTGTCTTTTTAGTACTGTTGCCTCTGCTACTGCTGCTACTACAATGACTGTATTACTACTATCACTACTACAACTACTACTATTGCTATTACTGCTGTTAATACTACTACTACTACTACTACTACTACTACTACTACTACTACTACTATTACTACTACTACTACTAACTACTACTACTACTATACTACTACTGCTGCTGCTGCTGCTACTACTACTACTACTAATGCTGCTACTGCTCCTACTACAATAAATGATAATGATAATATCTGGCATTTATATGGTAAATTAAGTTTGTTTTCTATACATTATCTAATCTGATCCTCATTGCAACCCAGTGAGGAAGGTACACATCCGTGCCTTCCTAAACCAAATTCCTCAAAATTTTGGATATCATTCCTATTTGACAGTAGGAAATGATATAGTTTACTTAAATGAACATTACCTTAATGTGCCTACAAATGATTTGGCTATACTGTGTTCCAGCAATTTTAAACATATGCTCAAGTCAAGGACCTCTGACCTTCATATCTCTATCACTATTCCATACATATTTGTCATCTCATTTGCAAAGTGGATTCAACCTTTTACATACCTAAAAGAAATGACTAAAATACTCAAAAAAGTGCAAAGGAATTTAAATTTGCTCTGAGGAACAGTTTCACCATACCATAATACCTTATGCTAGATGTGAAAAGAAAAAAAAAGATTAGTTTTGCAAAAATATGACAGACAGACCTCAGAGAGAAGGATCTTTAAATTCATCAAAAACATTCCTGAATAGAGAAAACATCTTTCCAAAATGGGCCTACTTTTCAAATATTCCCCTTTAGAGATGGAAGGTATCCTAAAAGATAGTCTACTTCAAAATCTTCATTTTGCAGACAATAAATAAATCAAAGTCCCAAAGGAATAATCTGACTCAACTAACTTCAAATAGGTACTAAACAGTAAAATTGAAATTTGAACCCAAGTAATCTAATTCAAACTCCAGTGGCCTTTCCAATACACCTAATTATACTATTTATTTGACCTTATGGGCCAATACAACTTCACTACTGGAAATACTAAAATGGAACACACTTCAAATTTTAATAAAAAGCCAAGCCATCTCCTTTGTATGTAAATTGTAAGATTAAAAATTAATATCAAAATACTCCAAGTATTATATTTAATAAGATTTATTAGTAATAACTAAAATAAAAAGTTATAGTAAAAAGGATGCTAACTCAGCCACAGACCTGAAAAAAGAGAGTAAGAGGTGAAGTTATACAAAATATATACAAACAAAGTAAGCACGCAAGGAGGGGATGAAGGAGGAAAGGGATGCTAGGAGATGTAGTTCAAAGATACAAAATTTCTATTTATATAAAATAATGCCTTAATTACTGTGTCTAGGAAGCCATGTACTATGGCAGGAGAGATGACACTTCAAATTGACCTACATCTGCTTTGTTCCACTAAGAGAATTTTAAAACATGTGATAGATGGAGACTTAGTAGTACCTAGGTTCGAATATTAGAGATGACTCAGAGCTAAAAAAAAAGATTTCCTTTTCCTTTGATTGACAGTGAATCTTAATTCTGAGTATAGCAAGAACCTTCATGCTTCTGTAATTCCTCTATGATTAATTTCTTGTCCTCCATGATTCTGATATATGATGTCCTAGTTTGTAGATATATTTTCTTTTAACAAGCCCACAAGCATTGCTAATACACATGAGAGTCTGCTTTACGTTGTGTTGTTATTACATATTTACCTTGAGTCAATGCACAAATCCTCCATGAGAATACTGTTATCATGCCATGATAGCCTGGAGATGATACTGGAGCCTTGAAGTCTATTCCTTCAGAGAGCAAAGGGATAGGCATTGGCAAGTCATACCATGTAGGAAAGACTTTGAGTGTGAATCTAACAAAAGACTAAAATTTTAATCTAAGTCTAGGGAAATTTAGAGAATCTCATCCTCTGAATAATAGCTAACATTTATATGAGCACTTTAAGGTTTGCAAAGCACCTTATAGATACCACTTTTTATCTTTATAACAATTCTTGGATGTAGGTGCTCTTATAATTGCAATTATACAGATGACAAAACTGAGGCAAACAGAGGTTAAGTGATTTAGCCAGTGGCCACAATGCTAATAGCTGAGGCTGGAATTAGTCTTAGTTCTTCCTGATTCTAAGATCTATACTCTATACACTATAGAATTTAGGTACACACACCCACCTACACCTACAGTACATATGTGAAAATATTCTCACATGTATGTGTGAATATATTTTCACACACACATATATTTATATATATATATATATATATATATATATATATATATATATACACACACACAAACAAATGTGTGCATATATGAATGGACAAAACATATGTATACATGTGTGTTTTGGAAATGTAAGTGTATACATGTTCACATAAACAGGCTGTGTCAATTGGCTGTGATTCATATGCCTCATTCCTCAGCCATGTTTTCCCTGTGTGATTTCATTGTTTCTTTCTATCCTCCTCAGGGGGGAATGTGTTTTTATTTCATGTGGAGAATTTAAGTTGTTTTAGAAAAGAAATTTACTGCCTCCTGGAATTGAAATGGAGATGCCCATGAAGACCACATGGAGAAAGAATGATCCAGGAGCCTAAGAGAAGAACTGGATGTGAAAAATTTTGAACTTTGGGGGGGGGTTAAATTCATTTGTCTGGTTTTAAAATTCATTTCTTTGCTTTAAAATTCATTTGTTTTTGTTAAATTCACCTGTTTTATTTAAATGAATTTTTTATGTATGTATCTATTTTGTTGTGAAAAAGGGGGATTGCCCCCTGAATATTTTTGTAAAAGAAGCACCATTTGATTTCTTTATATTGTAAAAATTGTTACCTTTCTCCTCTTGTATTGATGCATTTACCCTTTATTTATTGTAATTGTAAATTTATTTATGTTTGTTATGATCCATTGGGGAGATTGGTCTCCCAAAGGATCATTGGGGGGAATGTGTCATTTGAAATTATTGTAAGCCCTGGAAGACTATGTCTCCCAGGACTCTCTCTGCTACAACTTCCCCTGACACCTCCCACTTCCTTTGGGGTAGGTGTCAGGGAAAGGATAAAAGGGAAAGTTTGGCACCTTTTCTCTCTCAACCTTGGAGGCTGGCTGGGCTCTCCCTACCCTGACACCCTGATCTCTCTCTTGGAGCCTTTTTCCCTTTCTTCCTACCTCCTAGTTTTCCCTAGACCTTCCCCTTTCCTAATCTAAATAAAACCTAGCTATTCAAACCCTAAAATTGCTCTGTGATCATTCATTTGAGGGTTCTGATCAATTTCCCCCACAGGGGGCTGGGGACCACTACCTTTCTTTCCCTTTCTCTACCTTCCTCTCTCCTTTCACCAAAATCCTCCTACCTTCCTTCCTTCACTTTCACCACACAAGGCACATATGCTGGTTTCTTTATTACATCAGTGTAACTCATAAAAGACCATTTAAGATAGAGAGAGAGTTTATATTATTACCATATAGAACCAAGTTTTATGTAAACAACATGCATAAAATTTCAGGACGCACAATTGACATGTGAAAAAAACCCACAAAATAATTTTAAATACATGATAAATCTGTGCCATTTTCCTAAGTGGCCACAGTTCATTCAGTTATGCTCATTCTCACTCTAAGAAATGTTATACTGTCTTGTGTTCACTCTTAGCTCCTATTTCAGTTTTTATCCAGTGTTTCTCTCTGTTTCACTAATTTACTTATTTATTTATTTAGTTAGTTATTTTAGTTATTTTAGTTATTAATAATGCCCAAAGGGTATTATTTATGTATTTAGCTATTTATTTCATTATTAATAATGTATTTGTTTGTTTATTTTAATAATGTATTTGTTTGTTTATTTTAGTTATTAATTTGTTAATTATTATTA
>NW_025383881.1:0-7681 GCF_016433145.1 Gracilinanus agilis
CACACACACACACACACACACACACACACACTCCCACACCCACACACTATATGATATGACACAACTAATACAAAAGAAAAGAACAAACCCAGGGTCTTTAATGGTCCCATAATTGTATCAGAGAAAACTTCAAGAAGGAGGTAGCTTTCAAGTGGGCACTGATACTCTTCAGGCACGTTGAAATTTGTGAAGAGAATGCAAGTTGTCATATGAAAAAAGGTTAAGAGTACTTCTTCTTAAATACTTAACTTCATGTATATGAATGTCTGTCATAAGGAAGATTAATTGGATTTGACTTGTTCTGTTTGACCCCAGAGGCCAAAACCAGGAGCAATGTTGAAGGGTGAGGGCAGGGAAAGAGTTGCAAGGAGTCCAATTTAGGACAGATATCAGGATGAACCACCAGGCAATGAAAGTGACCCCAAAATAGTGGGAACTACCCTGAGAAGTGGTAAATTCTCCTTCTTTGGTAGTATTGAAGAAGTCTGGAGATCTCTTGTTTGGTTGTTATTATAGGGATTCTTTCAATATATTGGTTGAATTAGATGGTCACTGTGGTCCTTTCCAATGTTCAGAATTCAATGTTTTACTAATAGTGTGTGACAGAGAAGGAGAAAGGGAAGGGAATAAGCATTTATTAAGTACCCATTATGTACCAAGCCCTGCTTTAAGTACTTTATTAAGATCATCTTGTCTGATCCTTACAGCAGCCCTACAAGGTAGATGATGTTATTTTTATCTTCATTTTAAAATTGATGAAACTGAGACAAAGAAAAGTTAAACGAAGTGCCCAGGGTCACCTAGCCTGTGTCTAGGGTCAAACTGAATTCTGATCTTCAAAAATCCAGGATGATCACTTTATTGGCTAGAGCACCACCTACCTGTTATGGGAGAGCTGAGATTAACCTGGGCTGGGTAGGGTTGCCCCCTTCAAAAATGACAGGATCTGATGATTATCTTTAAAAATAATGACATTTATTAAGTTGAATGTAAGTTGAGTTATTGAGTTGAATGGCAAGGAGGTAGGTGCAGATAAATTCTGCCTCCTTGAAGAGATGAGCTTTAGGATTCTCATGCCCTTCTAACAACAGCAACTATGTGATCAGAGATGGGTTGATGGGGTGATGTGTTAACTAAGTGACCAGAGATTGGTTGTTGTGTTATGTCTTGAAGACAAAAGGAGCAGGGTTGAACTGTGCAGTTCAGGGGATGATTAGATGTCTGAGATACAAACAGATGCTCATGAGAAGCAAACTGGGAGGTATATATTTGTGTTATAAAAATGCTAAGGGAGAGGCCAAAGGAAATGTCTCAGAAACTCCTTCTTATGATAGAGTTTATGTTGTTCAAAGTCACCTTTCTTCCACCCACACTATAAGAATGCAAGAAAAAGAATGCCTTGCATACCTATTAACCTGAGATACCTCTGGGGTTTGGGAGTATCCAAGGGAAACCCTGAATCTCATGCCTCATCAAGAAGAGGAATAATATTGAATAATTTTGTGACAACATGCTGGAATGAGTATGAGAGATCCCTTAAATACTAGGATATGAAGTTTGTATTTTATACTTGAGGTGATAAAAAATAACATTAAGTTATTGAGCTGGGTCAGAAACAAGTATTAGGAAGAGTATTGGGGAGCTATTAGGAAGATAGATTGAAGATACAAAAGCCTCCTATTATGGAAACCAATTACAATGTTTCTTAATAGTCTAGGGAAAATATGATGTTCTAGGAGGTAGGCTGATTCCTATGTCTATAAAGGAACATATATATTTAGAAAGAAAGACACATGATATGGAATCAAATTAGCAGGACTTCAAAACATTGAATACATTGTGAGAGAGGTTGAAGAAGAGGGAATAATGAGAGGATGCTAAACTTCAGAGGCTAGGTGGCTGGATGGGAAGCAGTATCAAGAGATACCAGGAAACTCAGGGGATCAAAGACTTGGGAAGAAAGGTGATGGGCTCTTCCTCTTCCTCCATCCTCTCCCTTTAATAGCCAAATAATTTAGACAGCAGAGTAGATTCATACAACACATCCAGATGTCCAAGGTTCAAAAAGAAAGAAGAAGGTACTTGTTGAAGAATATTGGAGAAATGGACTAGAATGGGAGCATGGTAGATCTAATCACCATTTCTTAAACATAACTTATTTTTTTTAAATCCTTACCTTCTGTCTTGGAGTCAGTACTGTGTATTGGCTCCAAGGCAGAAGAGCTAGGCAATGGAGGTTAAGTGACTTGCCCAGGGTCACACAGCTGGGGAATGTCTGAGGTCAGATTTCCTGCCTCTAGACCTCAATCCACTAAGACACTCAGTTGCCCCCTGAGTGTCTTTCTTCCTACACCTATGTTCAGATTTCCTCTCATACTAAAATAAAACAATAATAAAAATCTTGTACAGACCTATGGATCTCCCTCATTCTTTCTGTTTCTTTTTTCCTTTTATTTATTTTTGAAAATTTAATTTCTTATTGATGTCTTTTACAAATGTTTTTCATATTAACATAGTTTCCCCAGCACTTTTCCCCCTCAAAGAGAGCCACCCCATATAACAAATAATATTTTTAAGTACAAAAAGAAAAAAAGTGTTATCACTGATCCCTACATTTTAAAAGTGTGAAAATAGGTGCAAAGCAAAAAAACACCTAAGGATTTGCTAACTCTGCAAAATCCTTCCACATTTCTTCTTCCAAATAGTTTGTTCCTCATACTTTTTTTTTAAACCCTTGTACTTCGGTGTATTTTCTCATAGGTGGAAGAGTGGTAAGGGTGGGCAATGGGGGTCAAGTGACTTGCCCAGGGTCACACAGCTGGAAGTGGCTGAGGCCGCCTCATACTTTTTCAACATATACTTTTGTTTTAATTTTTTCATGTAGTTCTTTCCATTGACATTGTTGTAGTACTAATAAATGTTGTTTTCTTGACTTTATTTACTTCAATTTTCATGGATTCCTGTAAACGTTTCCATTCTCCCCTTGTGTTCATCATATTAGTAATTTCTTACAGCCTAGTAAGATTCCTTTTCAGTCAAATAAACCCCCTTTTTTAGGCATTTTCCAGAAGTCGAGCATCTACTTTTGCTCCCAAATCTTTACTATAAAAAATGCAGCTAATCATATTTTCATGTACACTGGCTCCTCCAGTCAATAACTTTCTGAGGGTACAAGCCTAATAATAGAATCTCTTATTCAGAAGATATGGGCATTTTAGGCACTTTATTTGCAGAATTCAAATAGTCTTCCAAAATGGTTGTATTGATTCACAGATTCACCAACCATACACTAGTGTATCTTCCTTGTTCCCTTTGTCAATCTGCAGGGTTTGAGGTAAAACTTTAAAGTTGTCTTGATGTTCATTTCTCTTGTTGTTGGTGATTTGTAACATTCCTTCATGCTGCTAATGGTTTGCAATTCTTCTTCTGAGAAGTTATTCATACCCCTTGACCACGTATCTATACGGGAATGGTTTTTGGTAGTATATTCTTCCCTTCAGTTCTGATCATCCTCTAAGCCCTCTCCATCCATTCTTTCTAAAACTCTTGAAATCAAGCTTCTGCTCCTACCACTCTATTGAAACTGCTATTGCCAAAAGTCAGTGAGGACTTCAAATGCCGTCCTAGATGCTTTACATTTTATGTAAGAGGCTGTAGGAAATCAGTGAAGAATTTTGAATTGGGGGAGGAGGGTGGTATGATAAAGCCAGATCATTATTTTGGGAATATCTATCTAACAATTATATATAGGATAGACTAAAGAGAGGAGAAACTAGAACTTGACCAAGAGCCTCCAAATGGAGACTAGACTCTATTCACATGGATAATGGATTTAGTCCAGTGAAGAAGTGATGAGGGCCTTAACTTGTTGTCATTCATTCTTCATTTTAGAGAGAGTCACTGACATCATAGAATGGTGTTTTGATTTGGGAGTGAATTGCATTTTAGTAAGGCAGGGTTGTACAAAGTCATCAGTTTCAATCTCTCTTCCAGTTATTGAAGTCCAGTGCTAAGAGTCAGGGCCTCAACTAGGGTAAAGGCAAAGGTTGTAAAATTGGAGCAAAGGGGATGGTGGCAGAAATGTCATAAAGGAGGACTGACAAGAAATGGATTGTATAAGAGGGTGGAAGAAAGGAAAGAATAAAGAATAATTCCAAGTTTGCAAAAGTGCAGAAAAGGGGACATTAGGGAGGAGGGCAGAGGTTTGGGAAAAAATGGTTTGGGGCCTATTGAGCTAGACATGATCATGAGACATGGGTATAAAGTGAAGACAGAGAAGTCCAATGAGCAATTGCTAAGTCAAACCTGGAGTTTCAGTTTCTGCTCACTCGGGATATCTAAGGGGAGGGTAAGGTCACCACGCATCAAGGACAAAGTAGAAGGAATCCTTGCTCAGGTTTGGGTGGGAGTAGATGCCTCTTTGCTCCCTCTCCTGCTTTGGGGATTCTGTTTTTCCATGTTTCTGTTCCCCTCCCAGAGGTCCCTGAACTCATCAAAGACTTCCCAAGGACTGGAGCCTAGAAACTGAGGAGGGAAGAAGTTGGAGTTCACTGGCCCAAGTCACTTTTTGCTTTTCTTATTACAGTTTTCCTCAGAAAATGAGGTACTGAAGCTTACTGAAATGATGGAAAAATGCCCCTGTGGTTTCACCCATTGGACTGGACCCTTTCTTCCAATTCTTCATATCTATGACCCAGAATATGTGAAGATTCTCCTGAATTGAAAAGGTAAAGATCATTTTAGTTCTATATGTATGTCCCATAGCACACAGATTGTATAAAAAAGTTGAGAAATGGAACAAGCTCTCCACTGAAGCCTTTCAGATTCTGAGGTTCAAGAGTCCCAAACCCAGCTCAAGACTAACATACTTGGATCCACCTGATTTTTGTATAATCATCCTTATTTTCCAAAATCTTCTCTGCAGTTATTACTATAACATACCCCCCCCTTTATTGATTTCATCAATCTTTTTCAATGAAAGTAATAGTTCACAGATTTATAGGTTATTTTATAATGGTTTCATCACTAATTGCTACTTTGGGAAGCTCTTTTAAAAGAAAAATCCATTGCCTTCCTATCTAAGAATCAACACTATGTATGAATTCCAAGGCAGAATGGTCATAAGGTTGAGAAAATTGGGATTAAGTGTCTTTCCCAGGGTTATACAGCTTAGAAGTGTTCTGGGTCCACATTTGAACCCAGGACCTCCCATTGGGAGGCCAAGCTCTCTCTCCACTGAGACACCACTCTTTTTAGTATCAACTCTTTTTCTCTTTCTTTTTACATATCATATGTCTCTAACACCCTCTAGTCTCTCTTCCTTGGATCTCCTTTCCCAATTTCTCCTTCCCTTTATTCTTCACTAAGTGTATTCACAATGGTTTTCTTTAAATTTCCTTTTTTTAACTGAACTTGACAGACATCAACATTGCCATGTACAAAAGAGAAATGGGGAGAAATTGTATATGAATTTCTGTCATGTAGATTTTATTATTTTTTAAACTCCATACTTAATTTCAACACAGTAAAACTCAAATTGTCCTACTGGACTGTTCCACCATCTAAACTTTCTTCCTCTTTAGTTTTCATGTTTTTAAATTTCCATAGACATTCACTTTTAACATCTCTCTTTTTTGGATAATTTTATCACTAACTGCCAAATCAAAATTTTCCTTTTGCCTCTCCTGCTCTGACATGTACCCAAGGAAACAGCTGTGGTTTCCAGGGTGATGTCCCTCACCTATAAAGTGATAGGTTCTCCTTATTTGTGTTATGTAAGTGCCAGGCTTGATGCAGGAGCACACAATACCACTCTGATTTTATCCAGTACTTTCTGCCTAATAGATTTTTGTGCTTCTTTGCTTAACTTTGCAGATCCCAAAGCCCCATTATTCTACAAATTCTTAGTCCCTCTCATTGGTAAGTACCTGTGATCAGTTTATTCTTCTCTGTGTGGATCAGTAGTATGACATGGCAAATAAGAAGGTAAACTTCCTTAAGGGGTATTCAATCATTTTCACCCAATAAACCTTAATTGAATACTATTTGCCAGGTATGAAACCAAGTGCTGGGGATCCAAAATAAAACCATACAAAACAAAAATAATGCCCCTTCTTAAGCTTACATTAAGAAATAAGTAACTTTAAATAAGTTTAGAAACACAAGGGGGTCATATATTTATTTGAAAAATATTAACTAAATTCAGTGTCTTTTCTGGAGTGGGGAGAGGAAGCACCTGAGAGAAATAAAAAAAAACAACAAACCATAATATCCTGGAGATTAAATATTATAAATTAATGTATAGTACTAAATTGGCTGTAAGAAAATATGTTTCATTTAGCCAGAATGGGAGGGGGATGGGGCTTGTTTAAAAATTAGTAGCTGGGCATGGAGTGATTATCTAGGGGTTTTGTGAACTTTTATTCATTCATTTTTCAGTCAAGGCTAATTCTTCATGTCCCCATTTGGAATTTTCCTGACAAAGATACTAGAGTGGTTTGCCATTTCCTTCTCCAGCTCATGTTACAGATGAAGAAACTGAGGCCAATAGGGTTAAACAATTTACCCAAGATCACATAGCTAGTATGTGTCTGAGGCTGAACTTGAACTCGGGTCTTTCTGTTTCCAGGCTTGGCACTCCATCCACTGTACAACCTAGCCCAGTGTTATTGGATTATATATATAGAGAGAGTTTATAATAGGATACAGTAGCCAAAAAAGGTAGTATGGACTTAGCCTTCATTAAGGTTTTAAGAATTGATTTTTCATGCATTGTATTAATTCCCAAGTCAGGGTCTTAGATTAGAAAGGCCTCGATCAATTCCTTTGTATTAGAGAAGATTCCTGTGCCAGAGTTTTGAACATCAGGCACCATCCAGGCCACAGATTTTGGCATTTTACAACAATGTCTTACAATGACTCTTTTCCCATGACAACATTACCTGTTGTGTTCCTAACTGGCTATTTCCCAATTGGAGATATCTTGTGGTTTTCAGGGGAGGAGCTGAATGATGAGCTCCCAAAAGTGTATACAGGTACCGGGGTCAGGAGTTTGGGGCTCTTTGGATTATTGAGAGAATCACTTGACTAGATTAGGCTGTCTTGACAAGTCAATTAATAAATTATCTTCAATGAAGCCACATGGCCTCTTGAGAATTTCAATCATTATAAGAGCCAAGGATAAGATGCTGATAACCTCACTGGATTGAGACCACATCTTTTATTCTGTGTTCAGTTCTGGGTGGTGAAACTTGGGAAAGAGATCCATAAATTGATGTTAAAAATGCAGAATATCACAAATTCTTTGAGGCAGGAATGATTTCATTGTTCTCTGTATTTCCACCCACTAGCACAATGGCAAACTCAGGGTAGCCAATTGATAAATGTTAATTGAATTGAATGATGTTCAGAAGAAGACAATCATTAGGGTGGAGAGGCAACCAGAAATCAGAAGAGAAAATGCCTTCCAGTTCTGGTGACCATTAAAATGGCAGAAAGAAGTATTCTCCACAAAACTCCAAATAACTGAGTCCTATGTCTTTATAGTGAGATTCATGCTATCCTCAAAATAAGAAGACAAAGCAACTCAGGGCAAGATTGGAATTTTAGGAATTATCACAAAAGATATGTAGAGCATGTTAAAATCTCCCCAATCCCCAATAAGAGGATAGAGTAAACTATA
>NW_025383882.1:0-4244 GCF_016433145.1 Gracilinanus agilis
TTCCCTTTTCCTTTTCCTTTCCCTTTTTCTTCCCTTCCCTTCCCTCCTTTTCTCTTCCCTTCCTTTCCCTTTATTCTCCCTGAGGTGGTAAGCAGTTTGATACAGATTATACATGTGCTATTATGCAAAATTTATTTTCATATTTATATTTTTGGAAGAAGACATATTTTTTAAACCCTGACAAACCCATGAAGAAAAGAAAATGAAAAATAGTATGCTTTGATTGGCATTCAGACTCCACCAATTCTTTCTAGGGAAGTGGGTCAGGGGTGCATCTCTAACCTGAGAATGAATGTATAAGAATAGATATTCCCCGCCTGGGGCTCCTATCTGAAACAGAACTCTTAGGAGGTGAGGAGTGAGTTTGAAAGGAAGGTCTTCTCTTGGTAATCCATCTTCCACAGGGCTGCCCAATACAGGCTGAATCATGTCATTTGGGCAGCTAGATGGCTCAGTGGATAGAGGGCCTGACCTGGAGTCAGAAAGCGTCGAGTTCAAATCAGGCCTCAGATATTTATTAGTTGTATAATCCTGGGTAAGTCACAACCTCTGTTTGCCTTAAGCTATTGGAGAAGAAATGGCAAATCACTCCAGTATCTTTGCCAAGAAAATCCTGGAGATAGTATGATCCATGGGATCGTGAAGAGTTGGACATGGCTGAACAACAAATTGTGTCACTCCTTGACTCAAGAAGCTTTGGTGGCTCCCCTTCCCTCTGGGATAAAACAAAAACTCCTTTGTTTGGCATTAAAGTCCTTCATAATCCGATGGTCTGTTGGTAGCCTATCTTTCCAGGCTGAATGTGCATTATTCTTCCTCATACACTATGATCCAGAAAAACTGTCCTATTTGCTGTTCTTCATAGCTCACATTCTATTTCTTGCCTTACTGTCTTTGCCCAGGCTCTTCTCCACCCCTGTAATGGGGACATAGTCAGATAGGACTAAACAACTACAACAAATGTTGTATATAAATATATATAAATAGATATACATATTGTGGAAAATCAATATTGAATTGTGAAATAATTTTCACTTCTTCCCTGCCCCCCATCAAGAAAAGGCTGAAATAGTCGGATTTTTTTTTTCAACTCTTAACTTCCATCTTAGAATCAATACTTTGTATTGGTTCTAAGGCTGACAAGTAGTAAGAGCTAGGCCAGTGATAGGCAACCTTTTGAGCTTGGTGTGTCAAAATTCGACAAAAAATTGAGCATAACTTGGGTGGTGTGTCACTTCGAGAAAAACCATAATTTTGCGACATTTATAGTTTAAATAACAAAAATGTATAATTGTAATATATAACTATTAAATAAACCAAAATAGGTAAATTAACATAGGTAGAATTGTCATCTATACTGCACAGAGTGTCTACACTACACTACAGCAAATGTTTCATCCTCAACATTCAGCGCCATACTTCTCTGTATGTGGCTGCGTGCAGCTTCGTGTCATCGAAAATGGCTACACGTGTCATAGGTTTGCCATCACTGGGCTAGGCAATGGGGGTTAAGTGACTTGCCCAGGGTTACACAGCTGGGAAGTGTCTGAGGCCAGATTTGAATCCTGGACTTTCCATCCCTGGACTGGCTCTCTATCCGCTGAGCTAGCTGTTCTTACAATAGTATTTTCAAAAGTGTAACTAAAGGATGTGTCTGTGGCAGGTGCTAATGACGGCAGCAATCTGGAGCCTCTGGAACATTGCCCTTGTGCAAGAGATGTCAATCCACTTCCGGTTCTTGTTCCTTTATCTGTTGCTGAATGTAAATGTAGTTCCAGCAATCTTCTGGATGTCCCCAAAGAAGATACTCATACCGAGTAAGAGTCTGATAAAAATCTATTAGCCATGTTAGCCTAATCAAGCTAATAGCCTAAATAGCTCATCTTTATACAAGAGTGGGCTGGTAAATGTACCTGATACACAGTTTTAAGTTTCACATGCATTATTATTTTTAAACCCTTCTCTCTTAGAATCAACACTAAGTATCAGTTCCAAGGCAGAAGAGTGGTAAGGGCTAGGCCATGGGGGTTAAGTGACTTGCCCAGGGTCACACAGCTAGAAAGTGTCTGAGGCTAGATTTTTTAACCAGGACCTCCTAATTCCAGTCCTGGCTCTCTATCCCTCTTGTTACCTAGCTGCCTTAGACCAATAATTGAATAGAAAGGGAACTGAGCTAGATCCAGAATTGAGTCACCTGATGGAGGTCAGTATGGCTTAGTTAATTCTTCCATTCCCTCACGTGCCAGTAAATACTTTTTGAAATCAATCAACTAGCATTTATGAATCAAGGATAGGCTAGGCATTGTATGAAGTCCTGGAGATACACAGAAAAGGAAGACAATCTCTGCTCTCAAGGAGCTCACAGTCTAAGGTGGGAGACAACATGCAAGCAGTCACATATGTACCAACAAGATATATACAGCTTCAATTGGAGATAATCTCAGAGGGAAGGCACTAAGATTAAGGAGGCTGGGAAAAGACTTCTTGCAGAAAGTAAGACTAGCTGAGACTTGAAGGAAGCTGGGGAATCTAGAAGGTAGAGATGAGGAAGGAGAAAACTCCAGGCATGGGGGTAAAGCTGGTGAAGATGCTTGGATTCAGAAGATGGAGTATTGTGTTCAAGGAACAGCAAAAAGGCCAGCACCCCTGAATCAGAGTACATGGGAATGAGTAAGGAATAAGGAATGAGTAAGGAATAAGTTGACTAGAAAGGTCTATGCTATGGAGAGCTTTAAAAGTCAAATAGAGGGCAGCTAAGTGGTTCAGTCCTGGAGGTGGGAGGTCCACAGGAGAAAAGTGATGTGACCTAGCACTAAGGTGGTAGTAGTGCCAGAGGAGGGAAGGAAGTGTAAGAAGGTAGAAATAATTGATATTACATATAAGCACTCAACAGACCCTTGATGAAATGAACCAAAATAGTATTTTCTTTTCTCCCTCCCTCTTTTCTCCCTCCCTTCCTTCTTTCCTTCCTTCCTTCCTTCCTTCCTTCCTTCCTTCCTTCCTTTGCTGTCCCATCTCACATTTGCATTTATTGTCTAATTTAATCCTCAGGATGGACTCTGTGAGTTAAGTGGTGCTAGCATTATTCAAACTCTATTTTGGAAAAACTGAAGTTAAGAGAGGTTAAGTTTAAGTTATTCAATGGTTCTGGACAATATTGTATATTATGTAATATTGTATATTACATAAATATATAAAATTATACACAAATGTGATTTTATTAAATATAGATTTATAGGATATAAAAATTATAAAATGCATATATTATATTACATATTATTATAGTATGTCATGCAAATGGATATAATTATATCATTATATTATGATGTTTTATAAATTTATTTGCTGTTTCTATTATAGTAGATAAATTTATGTACTACTTATATTTACCATAATATATACATTTATATAGTATCATACTATGTAATTTTATATACTATTTATATATCTTATTATATAATTTATGTACTATTTAGAATATTATATATCAATGTATATTTTATTACATTATTTTGCATACATTGATATCTTATTTATAGAAATATATTTTTAAAGTACTTCCACAAGGGTTTTGGGGATTTATAAGGGAAGCATCTTATAAACCTTGAAGTGCTATAGAAATGTGAGTAATTATTATTATATGAATATGAGTTAGTAAATGGCAGAGTTTGGCCTTCCTCCAGTCACAGAGATATGGTCACTTAAGTGTGGAATGAATTGATCAGTTCCAGAGCCCGTTAGTGCTCATAGCTCCCTCATTGTCCCAGCACAAAAGAGATATCAGAATGCTTTCTTTTTCCTTCGTAGTCATCCTGCTATGGATGCCAAGCTGGATCCCAGTCCGTCTGCTTCGATGCAAGTCATTGATGATGTTCTGGCACCAAAAGATAAAAAGATTGAATATCCAAAGGAAATCATCCTACTCCGTGAGTAAAGCCAAGGATGGGGCCTGTGACCTGAAGGATCCTGGCAGGACAAGGCTCTAAGTGGGGGGATTTCTTGTTTGGGATCTGGGGCCTATGCCTGACACTCCCTAAATCCTCTCTACCTCCAGCCTCCCCAGAAAACTCCAAACAAGACAAAGCAAACATGTCAATGAGCAGTCATTGGAGTGGTGGCTGCCAGGGTACTGAAGGGGGAAGAACCTCGGTACCAATTATAGGAGTTCTTGACCTTTTTGTGTGTCATGGAGACCTTCCTGGTAAAGTCTACAGATCCCTTTGCAGAAGAATGTTTTTAAAATT
>NW_025383883.1:0-5012 GCF_016433145.1 Gracilinanus agilis
CAGTCCATTTGTTTCCCTTCTACTTCTCTATAGGGCATGAATCAATTTTCTGCCCCTATGGATCTGATTGTTCTTCTCTAAGTTGATTTCAATGCACTTAAGTATTGAATATTACCTCTCTCTTACCTCTTTTCCCTTACAGTGTATTGTTATTTTTCCCTGTTGATTCCATGCGTTTCTTTATGGAATATTAATTTATTCCTTTTTGTTTGCTTTCCTATTTTTCTTATTTTTATCTTCTCCCCACCTAGTTTTGTATATATTTATACCTACCTACCTACACACACACACACACACACACACACACACACACACACACACACACACGCATATATATATATATATATCTTGACATTTCATCCTATACAGTTTGTCCCTCTTCCCTCTATGTAAAACTTCTTCTAGTTACCCTGTTGGTAATAATAATTTTTAATATTTGCCAATACCTTCTTTTCTTCTTGGGATATAAATTGATTGAAGTTGTTGTGTCCCTTAAAAAATAATTTTTTTCTCCTCCCCCCATTCTCTTAATTACCTTATGTTGATTCTCTTGAGTTCTGGATTTGGGCAGCAAACTCTCTGTTTAAGTCTGGTTTTTTCTTGATGAATGTTTGTAAGTCATCAATTTTATTGAATGACCATACTTTCCCCTGCAATAATATAGTTAGTCTTGCTGGATAGTTGATTCTTGGTTGTAGACCCAGTTCTCTTGCTTTCCGGAATATTGTGTTCCATGCCTTCCAGTCCCTCAATGTAGGTGCAACCAGATCCTGTGTTATCCTAACTGTGTTTCCCTGATATCTGAATGACTTCTTTTTAGCAGCTTGTAATATTTTTTCCTTGGTCTGGTACTTTTTGAATTTGGCTATAATATTCCTGGAAGTTGTCAATTGTGGTTTAAAAGTAGGAGGTGATCTGTGGATCCTGGCGATTTCCACTGTTCCCTCTTGTTCAAGAATTTCTGGGCAATTTTCTCTGATAATTTCTTGTAAAATGCTTTCTAAACTTTTTCTTTTATCATGATGTTCTAGTAAACCAATAATTCTTAATTTATCTCTTCTAGCTCTGTTCTCCAGATCTTTGGTTCAATCAATAAGGTGTTTCATATTCTCCTCAAATTTTTCATTTTTTAAATTTTGTTTAATATATTCTTGCTGCCTTGTGAAGTCATTTCCTTCTAGTTGTTGAGTTCTGTTTTTTAAAGACTGAATTTCATCCCTGGATTTTTGGTCATTCTTCTCTTTCTGGTCTGATTTTCTTTGTAGATCATCTTTTGCCATCTTTGCTTTATTTTCAAGCTGGCCAATTCTGGCTTTTAATACTTTATTTTCTTGTTTTAGTGCATGTATTTCCTTTTTCAAATTGTCTTCAGCCCTCTCTTGATTGCTTTTTGAGTTCCTGAAGTTCTTGAGTTAATTGAGTTTTAAATTCTTGAGTTAATTGAATTTTGAGATCTTCCAAAGCCTGTGTCCAGTTCACTAGAACTACTTCCTCTTCTTCTATTTCTGTTTCATTTGCTCTCTTTTCACTTCCTTGAAAGAAGCTGTCAATTGTAATTTCTTTTCTCTTTTTCTGTTGCTTACTCATGTTTTTTTCCCTTCCTTGTTCTGCTAGTTTAAGCAGATGTATTTAATGATCTTTGAGGAAAGGTCCAGCTGGTAATCAAGGTTTGTAGTTACTTTCTCTGTCCGCTGAAGATTTCTTGTCTGTTCAGTTGTTGTGATTAATCCTCTATTGATTGTATTGATCTTACTCCCTTATCTGCCCTGAGGCTAAAACTTTGAGGGGAGGTGAAAACAAAAACAAAAAAAATGGGGTGACAAGAAGGAGCGTTTTTGCTGAACTGAGCTCTCCATCAGTGGGGTCCCCCTGTACTGTCCACCTTGTTTGATCTGGTTTTCTTTTCTCTTGAAGCCCTGCATTCTCTATCTTGGTATGAGGAAGCCAAGATGTCTGGGGTCTGGGGTTTGGTTCTCTCTAAGCTACCATCTTCTGGGTGTTTTTGCTGTGTTTCTCTGGTTTCCTCCTCCAGTCACCTCTCCAGTGCTGGTGTTTGACTCCCTGAGTCTGATGCCAGCAAGACCCTCTCTCCTGACCAGTTTGCCCACCGGCCCTGAGATTTCCCTGGCCGCTGGAGACTTCGCACAGCACATGGGGGAGGCGGCCTGGGATCCTGGGATTTCCCTTCTACGTCCTCAGACCCAACAGTTCAAGAATTGAAGCCTTTTTCTTGGCGTACCTCTTTAGTTATGCTGCAGTAGGGTTCCCCCTGCTCTGTCCCATTATTAGATTTGGTCCTCTTTCTTCTCAAAGCGCATTGTTTTCTATCTCAGTGTGTAAGAGTGTGGAGGTTTTAAGATTCGCTCCATCTACACCGCCATCTTCCTGGAAGTAACTGGTCATTTTTATTATGTTAGCTCGTCCTACCCATGAGCAATCAATGTTTTTTCCTGATGACTTTCTAAGTTTTCTTGGATGGGAAAATTGTTTCACTCCACTATTTTATAGGTTCTGCTGCAACAGAATTCATTGTGAGGCATTTAAAAAAGTTGTTTGGAGTAAAGCCCAGTGGAATTGTGCATCGGCCAAGAGGGGTTAAGGGGGTTTAGGGGAGAGGGAAAGAACATGAAACATGTAACTATGGGAAAATATTCAAAATAAAAATTAAAAAAAGAAACTAAACATCAAGTTAAAAAACTTTTTTCCAAGCTATGTTTATGGCACAGCCAACTTCACAGCCTTTTTCTAGTAAAATGTTAATATTCTAGTCTATAAATTCTGAGTTTACAGTAAAAAAAAGTTGTTTGGAGGGGAATTGGGGAGATTTTAGGTGAGTTCCTCCCTTTTCTCTGCCATCCTTGCCCCATCTCTGACTAAGTCCCTCTCATGGTCTTTTTAATTAAACTTTCAGTGGGAGATAAGTAGGAAAACATCATCAGCAAGTGTTTCTATGTGTTCGTCTTGTCATATTGTACATATTTTGTGTTGTGGTAAATCAAACTAACTTTTTCCTTTGATCTGACCAGCCAAAGGAAAAGATTTTTAAAAAGGAGAAATCTTTGAAAGGAAAGTAAGTCTCTTCTCTCTCTCTCTCTCTCTCTCTCTCTCTCTCTCTCTCTCTCTCTCTCTCATTCAGAAAAGGATATGAGAAATTTTATTTGGTTATTCTTTATGACAAGAAAACATACAAATGTATTCATGGCATAGAATTATTTGGGAATAATGCTGCAAGATTTTTTCCTTGAAGAATCATTAGAAGGGTATATATTTGGTCCTTATGTAAGAAATATACATTCTTAATTTAATTACCACATAATAGAGATTATATTTGTAATTTCCATGTTTTGGAAAATCTTCATGGATCCTAAAAAAAGGTGATAACACAGTACCATGACTCTAAATCTTTTGCAATAGATTAAAAATAGCTGGTTCTATAATTTGAAGTGCTACCAGTAAATGGCCCTTAGTAAAATTGAGACTCAATATATTACCATTTGAGATTGTGAACTCAAACTTGATTTAGTTGAAATTTTGTTCTGAACACTAAATTATGTAGTCTCATTTACAGCGAAATATATTCTCATACTATGTTCACATTTTAAATACATGATATTATATGTTATTATTGTGTTTCTAAAATGTTTTATGATTTGAAACTTTAATTTGTGTCAGAAATGTTGTTAGAAAAGCACTTTCTCTTTTAATCCAGATGCTGTCAAATTACAAGTTGTGTTGTTAAAAGAATGTAGTAAAACTTTTAAAACTGGTAAGTATTTAATAGGTCACATTTGCTGTAAAGTGGATATTACTAATATAAAAATCACACAAAGAAAGAAAAAATAGCACAAAACCCTTAAATTCTCTTTATCTATGAGGTTCCTTGTAACTTTTTACTTGGGCAAGATTTTATCAGAGCTGTTGAGAGTGTGTGATCTAATTATAAAGTTTGAGAAACTAGGACTACATCTAGTCAAATTTGGAGACTTAACAGGTTTTCTTATAATAAGTTAAGAGGGAATTTTATCCAAGAGGTTTTTTTGGTTATCATTTATGAAAATTATGAAATTATACTGGTTAATAAACAATCTCTATTGAAATAACATTTTTGAACCGACTTAGTTACTACAGATCTTAAATTAAATATTTCAGTTTCCTTAGCAATTAATAAAGATATATTACTCTGGAGACTTTACAGTGGCTAGAATTTTTATAAGTTTTGGAGTCAACTATCATGTATTAGCGTTATATGAGAAACTATGGGATGTAATTATTCTTAAATATGAATGAAGGATAAATGAAATGAATGTGTATTCATTATTAATTGTTGCAATGTGAGAATAATAATTTAATAATAATCTAGCCCTAAGATAAGTGAAAATTTGTCATTTAAGATAAAATCTTATGGGATTGTAATTTGATTTTGGCATGATTGTCAGAATTGTCATTAAGCCAGTAGTCCACCATTCAATAGGAATGTCATGTGCTGATCAAAGGGAGTGCAATCTGAGAACTACTACAGGTGAATGACTGCCAATGGGAAAAATTGAAGGGTGACATTGTGCAGGCAAAGGCGGGATCTCTTGACTCAGTTTCCCATTGTGCTATTTCCTTTTTTAACAGAAAATTTCAAACTGGTTAATCTTCAGTCTGGTTATGATACTCTATGAACAATGTGGAATTTTGCTTCAAGATTGGTTGTTAAAGATGATTTTTTCCCCCTTGAATCAAACAGAACTAAGGGAGTTTTCCTCTGTTATGACATATCAGATCAGTCTGTTCCCTTGAGGGGACAGTCTTGTTATCATCACTACCATGCCTCTCCTTTTCCTCTCATAATAAATTTCTATAATTAAGATAGGTAAACTACGGAAATTTCATTGTTGCAATACTAAATCTAATAATTACTTTTATTGTTCAATTCAGTCATTTTTCAGTAAAGACTGACTCTTGGTGAAACTTTCAGTGTGATATGGGCATAATATTCTCAAAAGATACAGAGATATATATGTGTG
>NW_025383884.1:0-2863 GCF_016433145.1 Gracilinanus agilis
TATATATATATATATATATATATATATATATAAACTAAATAGTGCAGTAGACAGAATGCTTCACCCAGAATGAGAAAAATTCATTTTTCTGAGTTCAAATCTAGCATCAGGCCCTTATAGCCATGTGACCCTGGGCAAGATAATTAAACCAGTCTGTCTCAGTTTCCTAAAATGAATTCCAAAAGGAAATTGCAAACCATTTCAGTAATTTTTTTCAAAAAAAGCAAAAGCATATGATTCATCACATGATTTGATGGGGAGGTTTTGTTGTTAAAAGACTGATCTACTACAAATATGAATAACATGGAAATATGTTTTGAATAATGATACATGTATAACTCAGTGGAATTGCTTGTCAATTCTGAGAGGGAGGAGATAAGAGGGGTGGGAATTATGAATCACATAACCATGGGAAAATATTCAAAACATATAAACACATGACACATGTTTTTCATTCAATCAGATTTTTCCCTGAGGATGCTCAGGTCAATCTCTTGAGTGATCTTTGATGTAAGACATCACAGTTTGGAGACTTGAGGAAATTACTACACTATCATCTATAAGCAACTGATTCTGGAGATTTACATGTTACACAGAAGAAAATAAAAACCAACTTATTCAACTTAGATCTATTCTGTACATCTTCTATTTGAGTAGTGAGCACCAATAGCAAGTATTTGTTTGATAAGTCTCTCCTTGCATTTTTGAGACAACAATTGTCAAACAACATAATATCTGCTGTAGTTTTCAAGTAATCTAGAATAATTTTGATTCATAAATGGGCAATTTTTTTGGGGGGAAGAGAGCTTTTAAGCATTTTCTATTACCAAAGCAAATGCTCTTAAAAATGATCTGCATATGAGACTAATGGGTTCTTTCATTCATTACATGTATGAGTCAATTAATTCTGTCTTGATTTGTTCTTTCTCCAGGACTGTATTGAGGCTTTTGGGCATGGCAGAAGCTAAAAGAGCTTCCATTCAGTTGGTAAAATCTTTGTATAGTGAATCATTTTGTATCTTTGTCTAATATATGGTATTAGAAAACTTTTCGCAAACTAAGCACATGAAATGAGAACTCCACATGACAAAACACATTATCTACAGGATATGTCACTAAATAAGGCAATGAGAATTATTGATTAGTATAGATCTTGATTCATAAAATCTTTCAAAGAGAGAACTAGACTAAAATAGTAAGGTGTCCAGTAATCAGGCAAACTTGCCAAATGTCTTTTACCCATCATCTAATTCCCACCATTCATTTCTGGAAGACAAATAGCTGTGATTTAAGTGAACAATACTGAAGAAAAGTATTGTGTAAGAGTAATTTCTGAGAGCATAAGATAAAAAATTCCTAGGAAGTAGAACTGGATTGATCTCCTTTTAGAAGAGACCTGATGTTTTGCTTAAGGGAAGTTCAAGTGGGGTCAGAATATTTACTGTATAAATGATGGAATTCAATTTGAATAAGAACACAGGGTTCCATAGAACTCAGAAATAAGCAAGTGAATTAGTCATTATTTGTTGATGGATTTCTTATTACCCTAGTAGTAAGGATGGTGCTACGTTTGCAATAAATTCAAACAAATTAATTTTAGTATAGTGTTAAATTATTACTAAAGATAAATGGTTATTGAATCATATTTCATTGTCCTATGAATTTCCCCCACAAATGTGGGCATAATTATATTAATTTTTTATGGCTTTGTTTTTCAGATGACATATTAATTCATTTTGAAGAAGGTTTTCCTAGCATCTCTTGGCAAGGAGAAATACTTTAAAAAGCAAGCTCCAGTGGCAATTAAAATTACACATGAGTGCTTGCTTCGGGAGCACATATACTAAAATTTGAATGATACAGAGAAGATTAGCATGGCCCCTGCGCAAGGATGACACGCAAATTCATGAAACATTCCATATTTTTATGTAGACTAGAAACTACCACACCAATGCAACTAACAACAATTTGGAAATAGGTCTTGATAAATGACACATGTTAAAACCAGTGGAAATGTGCATTGGCCATGGGTAGGGGGAATGTGGGGGGTGAAGGGGAGAGTAGGAGCATGAATCATGTAATCATGTTAAAATGAATATTAATAAATGGTTAAAAATTGGAGATTCAGGGGTTCTGGGTTAAGATGGCGGCAGAGTAAGAAGCAGCTCTTAACCTCTCCTGACCAAAACACACAAAACTCCTCAAGGGGACATAAAAACAAGTCCAGACGAATGGAGGAACCCCACAACAGGGCACAACGTGGAAGGTACTTGGAATCCAGACATTTCTAGGCTATAAAGGGCTCTCACTAAATCGCTGGCTGAGCAACCGCCCCACCCCCATCCCCTCCACACACAAGATCTAGAGCTCTGAAGCCAACTAAAAAGAAATAGAGCAAGTTTGGGGCACCCATCGAGTCATTGGCAGCTCCAGGGCCTGTTCCTGAGAGCAGCAAGACTTAGGACCCCAGTAAGCCAAAGAATGCAGCTGAGCGCTGGAGCAGAGAGGGAACTCTGGAAGCAGAGCGCAGGCTGAGCAGAGCATAGGCACAAGTGGAGGCCTGGGTGGAGGCAGACACAGCCAGGAATTAAGCTCTGAAAACCTGAGTGGGGAACCAGTGCAGACGGGTATACGACTGTGGAAGCAGCACCCTGAGACTTGTAAAGGAACCTCCTGCAGAGGATCAAGTAAGGCTTGGAATACAATATTCAGAAAAGCAAGAGAGCTGGGCCTGCAACCACGGATCAACTACCCATCAAAATTGACTATATATTTCCAAGGGAAAGTATGGGCATTCAACAAAATTGAAGAATTCCAGGTATTTGCACAGAAAAGACCAGGGCTAAATGGAAAGTTTGATATC
>NW_025383885.1:0-2091 GCF_016433145.1 Gracilinanus agilis
TCCTCTCCCTATGAATTATTCTTCTGGTTGCTATAATAGTGAATATTATAATAGTGTATAGAGTTCACTACAGTGAATTATACATAGCATTTCTCCACCTAGTAATACAGATAATTAGATCTTATTTATGCCCTTAAAGATTCAAGCTTAAAAGACTATGAGTTTTCTTTCTTTTCCCTCTGTTTCTTATTTACCTTTTCATCTTTCTCTTGATATTTGTGGTTGAGTGTCAAACTTTCCATTTAGTCCCAGTCTCTTTTGTGCAAAAACTTGGAATTCTTCAATTTTGTTGAATGCCCATACTTTCCCCTGAATGTATATGGTTAGTTTCGCTGGGTAGTTGATTCGTGGCTGAAGGTCCAGCTCTCTTGCCTTTCTGAATATTGTATTCCAAGCCTTGCGGTCTTTTAGCGTTGAGGCTACCAGATCCTGTGTAATCCTTATTGGTGCTCCTTGATATTTGAATTGTCTCTTTCTGGTTTCTTGTAAGATTTTTTCTTTAACTTGAAAGCTCTTCAATTTCGCTATTATATTTCTGGGTGTTGACTTTTCTGGGTCCAGTGTAGAGGGTGTTCTATGGATCCTTTCAATGTCTATATTGCCCTCTTGTTGTAGAACTTCAGGGCAATTATGCTGAATAATTTCTTTAAGTATGGAGTCCAAGTTTCTATTAATTTCTGCCTTTTCTGGAATACCAATGATTCTCAAGTTCTCTCTTCTAGACCGGTTTTCTTGGTCTGTCACTCTCTCATTGAGATATTTCATGTTTCCTTCTATTTTATCAGTCTTTTGACTTTGTTTTATTTGTTCTTGTTGTCTTGAGAGATCATTGGTTTCTAAATGTTCGATTCTAGTCTTTAAGGACTGGTTTTTGGCTTTAATGTTTTGGTTTTCGGCTTTAATGTTTTGGTTTTCGGCTCTAATGTTTTGGTTTTTGGCTTTAATGTTTTGGTTTTCAGCTATAATTTTTTGGTTTTCCTTTTCAATCTGGTCATTTTTGGTCTTCAGTTGTCTTGTCTCACTTTCCAAATTGCGAAATTCTGCCTTTTAAACTGTTATTTTCTTGCCAGATTTCTTCCATCTTCCTCAGCATTTCATTTTTAAACTCTTCCATAGCTTGTGACCAGCTTTCATTTTTTGGGGGAGGTTTGGATTTTGTTTTCCCTCCTCTGTTGTCTGGATTTTCTCTGCGTAGAAGTTGTCCAGTGTTCCAGAGTTTCTCTTGATAGTCTTCTTCTGGACTTCCTTATTGCTGGCCATTGTTAGCCCCGCCCCTTTTCAGCTTTCTCTTTGCACTCAGGGTCTGCCTGGGCCTTGCAAGCTCCGGGGGCCTCTGGTCTCCTTGTCCTCAGGGTCAGGCCTCCTGGTAGTTCCTGGTCTGCCCCTCTGCCCAAGGTTCCTTCAGCAGTCTTTGGGGCTGCTTCCACAGCCACACTCTGGTCTGCACTGGGTCCTCACTGGAGGTCCAAGCCTGGGCTGGAGATAGTTATTCAAGCCTAGGGCACTGTCTTTGCCTGTACAGATGCTCTTAGGGCACTGCCTTCACCCCTGCAGAAGGTAGTGAAAGTCTGTGGGCTGGAGATCTTTATTCGCACCTGAGGCGATGCCTTCAGCGCTTGGGAAAGGCCGTGTTTTAGGGGCCTTTGTCCCTGCCCGAGGTGGTGCCTTCACCCTCGTGGATGCTTGGGGAAAGTCCGTGTGTGCCCCCAGCCACCTGGGGTCCCTCGTCTTGCAGCACACAGGTACAGGCTCTGGGGCTGCCAGTGATTATCTGGTTGCCCCAGTCCTGTTTTCCCACTTGTGCGTTGGCATTGTGAGAGGTATGTGGTGTGGGGGGTGAGGGAGGGGCTTCTTCCTCTCGCGTTTTAGTGAGAGCTGTTTCACCCCTTTATAGCGTGGACATGCCCCGATTCTGCGTACCTTCAATGCTGCGCCTTGTTGTGGGGTTCCTTCGTTCCGGAATCTGGACTCATATTTATTTCCCCTTGAGGGGTCCTGTATGCTTCGGTCAGGAGAGATCAAGCAGCTGCTCCTTACACTGCCGCCATCTTACCCGGAAGTTCTCCCTTTAATTCCACATTATATATACAT
>NW_025383886.1:0-7064 GCF_016433145.1 Gracilinanus agilis
TCCTCATCTGACAAATGAGCTGGAGAAGGAAATGGTCAAATATTCCTGTTTCTGTCAAGAAAACCCCAAATGGGGTCACAGAGAGTCAGATCCAGCTGAGCTCAGTGAACAACAACAAAACGATGATGATGATGATGATGATGACTATTAAATTCCCTTGTTACACTGTGAGTTCCTTGAGTCCTGCAGCCATGTTTTAGACTTCTTTATACTCCCATCACTTAGCACAGTGCCTGGCACCTGATGAAGGCTCCTTGCCTGGGCTCCCCAGCTCATGGGAACACAGAGTTTAGAGCTGGAAGAAACCACCGAGATCGTGTGGTTGTGAGATCAGAGCGGGAGAGCTGGCAGGGATTCTCTGCCACATCTATTTTACAGTAGTAGGAGCAGCGAACATTTGTATAACACCTACTATGTGCCAGGCACCGTATTAAGTGCTTCCCAATTATTAGCCCAAGGTACAAGGTAGGTGCTGTTGTTATCCTCATTTTACAGAGGAGTAAACTGAGGCAATCAGAGGTTAAGTGACTTGCCCAGGATCACACAACTAAGGGAACCTCTGAGGCTGGATTTGAACTTGGGTTTTCCTGACTCCAAACCCAGTGTGTTATGCACTGAACCACCTGGCTGCCCTCAGAGAGAAGAAATTATTTGTTCCCCAAGGTTACAAGAGTCACAAATTTGAACCCCACGAGGAGTAATAACAATATCTAATTAATTGATTTTTAACAACACTTACCTTTTTTGCCTTAGAACCAATTCAAGTATAAGTTTTAAGGTAGCAGAGCAGTTAAGGGCTGGGCAATTGGGTTAGGCAATTTGAACCCAGGTCCTCCCATCTCCAGACCTGGCACTCCATTCACTGAGCCATGGAACTGCCCTAATAAAAATATTTCTGGAGCGTTCTAAGATTGGCAAAGCGGATTGGCAAAGCACCTTGCATACACCTTGCCATCAGATCCTTCCCCCAGCTTGGCGAAGTAAGGACCAAAGCTGCTATTATCCCCATTTTACAAATGAGGAAACTGAGGCTGTTTCAATGGCATCATGTTGCCTTAAGTTATCAGTGTCCTAGGACTTACCATCAGAAGATCATTGATCAAAGAAGAGGAAACTGAGGTCTCAGGAAGGTAAGTGACTTGCCCAGAGTCACATAGACAGTAAATAACAGAGGCAGGATTTGAACTTGTTTCCCTGACTCCAACTCCAGGACTCTACTTTGCCTCTCTCTTGGGTCCTCTAACTCTAAAGCTACTGCTCTTTCTGGGTTCAAATTTTGGCCCTTGTACCTTCTATCCGCATGATCTCAAGCAAATTTCTTCTTGCTAAGCCTCAGTTTCTTCATTTGCAAAAGGAATCGTGGGACCAGACAGACAAGTCTTGGGTTTCCTTCTCTTCAACCAGGTCCCATTAATCAGTGGCGTATAGGAACCCGGGAGTAGGTCAGAGGTGCCTGAGGATATAGCTGGACCCTGCTGGGTACACCCGCATTAAGCCTGGTGCTTATGGGTGTCACCCTGATGGGTGCAGATGGCAGCCGATGCTGACAGATGGTGTCGAGAATTGGCATGCTGGCATTGATAGATGTCAGCGTCATGCTGACGGGGATGGATGGGTGGTGGGAGGGAGAGTAGTGGCAGGCTCTGATGGATGGTACCCACTGTCTCCCGCTGAACATCAGAGAACCATTCGGTGGAGATGCTGAGGGCAACGGGTAGGGGAGAACTCATCGTATTAGTGGGTGACTAGGAAGTTT
Organism: Gracilinanus agilis; assembly: GCF_016433145.1. Taxonomy (NCBI): domain Eukaryota; kingdom Metazoa; phylum Chordata; class Mammalia; order Didelphimorphia; family Didelphidae; genus Gracilinanus; species Gracilinanus agilis. Next base: position 1,757 of record NW_025383886.1, read on the forward strand.
CGGGGATACCTAGAACCAGAGTCCTATGTTCATAGAACATAGACCAAAGAATGTCAGAATCAGAGGGCCTTCAAGATTTAACTCTATCATTCAAGAAAACAAGACCCCCCCCATTTAAAAAGAAAGAAAAAGAAAGACAAGAGCTCGCCAATTTAAAAAGAAAAAGAGGCCTCCAATTGAAAAAGAAAAAGAAAGAAAATGAGCCCCCAATTGAAAAAGAAAAAGAAAGAAAAAGAGGCCCCCAATTTAAAAAGAAAGATAAAGAAAGAAAATGAGGCCCCCAATTTAAAAAGAAAAATAAAGAAAGAAAATGAGGCCCCCAATTTAAAAAGAAAAAGAAAAAAAATGAGGCCCCCAATTTTTTAAAATAAAAATATAAAAAAAGAAAATGAAACCCCTAATTTAAAAAGAAAAAAAAAAAAAGAAAATGAGGCCCAGAGAGGAGAAATCAATTTAATCAATCCATCAGCAAACATTTATCAAGCTCTTACTGCATTCCAGGCACCACGTGAAAACCAGCAGATAGAAAGACAAAAATAGAAGTCTCTGCCCTCTGGAAACCTCCATTTTATTAACTTTAAAGTCAGAATCAGTCAGTATCAAGTTGGACCTGACTCCCAGATGTGCTAGCTCCCAGACCTGGGTTCTTTCCACTGGGCTAATCCCAGCCACCTCTCTGGAGAGGCACCACATTGTAGTGAGGTTCTGAGACCTCTTCTATCCCCAAATGCCTCAGTCTGGGGAGATTTACTGAAAACCATCCCCACACAGCCTCAGACACTTCCCAGCTGTGTGACCCTGGGCAAGTCACTTAACCCCCATTGCCCACCCTTACCACTCTTCCACCAAGGAGCCAATGCACAGAAGTTAAGTGTTTTAAAAAAAACATCCCCACACATACATATATACACACACCATACCCCTGGATAACTCAATTCCAGGCAAAATGGTTTTGCCACATTTGGCCTGATCATTTCCACCCTAAAAATCTACCCAATGGAGAAAGGGTGGACAGCCAGGTGGCACAGTGGATAGAGTGCCTGGAAGACTCATGTTCTCGAGGTGAAATTTGGCCTCAGACACTTCCTAGCTGTGTGACCCTGAGAAAGCCACTTAACCCAGTTTGCCTCAGTTTCCTCATCTGTAAAATGAGCTGGAGAAGGAAATGGCAAACCACTCCAGGATCTCTGCCAAGAAGAGATCAGAGGGGGTCATGAAGAGTCAGACAGGACTGGAAAAGGAACAAACAACAATAAACAACATGGAGAAAGGGTAAAAACTGCACGTCCATTTGGACTCTTTGGATGTTCCCACTTAATCGACTATTAATTGGATCCTCGGCCAGGGCAGAGGGCCTCCTGGCACAGTAGCTGGGCTGATACTGTGGGCCGGCTGGATGGCATCTGAGATGCCCAAAGTGGACTCTCAGACTGTGTGCTGTGGCCAGGGGCCCCCTGGCAAGCCTGTCTGCCATTTTTGGGTCCCAGGTGGTCATGGGGAGGATGGGGGGAGGGAACAAGCCTGGGACCCCTCGGACTCTGCCCTTCTTCTGACTCTCAGAGCTTGCTTAGGACCTCCTCTCTTACCCCAGACTAGCCAGAAGTTTTCAGGCTTTTTATCCCTCTCTTTATATCAAAGAGAATTCCAAGGCAGCCAGGTGGCTCAGTGGACACAGCCGGGAGGACCTGGGCTCAAATTTGGCTTTTTTAGTTGTGTGACCCTGGGCAAGTCACTTAACTCCATTTGCCTAGCCCTTGCCTTTTATTCTTAGAGTTGTTACTAAGATAGAAAACAAGGGTTTAAAAAGAAAAAAATGGAAATAATAATAAAATGGAATTCCTTCAATGGCATGAAGATTGCCCACTTTGGGGAGAGATGCTGGATGTGAGGGATCATCTGCTCCATTGCTCTGGAGCTGGAAATGACCTCCAAGGCCATCCTTCTCCAGCTGAGGGAGGGGAGGGGAAGGGACTTGTCCAAAGTCACACAGGTAGTAAGTTGTCAGAGGCAGATTTGAACCCAGATCCTCCGACCCCAGGGCCAGCATTCTCTCCGTGGCACCTGCTGATTTCTAACCTGGGTCCCTAGAACAGAAACACAGTCCTCTTTCCCAAAGTGTCCGGACTGTCCTGCTCAAAACTCCTGGGTTGATTTGGGGAGGAAAGGAGAAGGCAGATCGGGGAACTGACTTGCCAGTGAACCCAAAGTGGTTAAAACCCTGAACTGGGATTGGCAGAGAGCCGGGCTCTAATCCCCCAGCTGCCCGCCAGCTGGCTCACAGACACTGTAGAGAGACTGGAAAACCCATCGGAATATTTAACACGGAGCGGGAGAACAAGGAACCTCCTGGCACCAGCTGCGCAGTGCCCAGCAAATGGGGAAGCCTGGGTGCCCTCCTGGGGAGAGGCTGAGGGGGGCACCCTTGGCCAGGCCTGGGGAGCCGATGGCGCTGGGAGCGCTCCTAGGGCACCCTGGCACCCAAAGGGACAGCGTGGGGGGCACTGGCGAGGCTCCGTCCTGGGGGAAGGAGGCTGCCCAAACTGGAGCTCCTGGCGTCCAGCCTTCTGGGGAGCGAGCCTAGAGAGGGTGCTCTGAGCAGGCCTGGGGGGCTTCTCGCAGAAGGTCCAAGCTGGGAAGAGCCACAGAAATCATCCATCCAACCCTCCCTTTTCACAAAGGAGGAAACTGAGCCCGACTGGCCAGAGGCCAGGAGCAGGTTTGGAACTCTGAGTCCTCTGCGTCCTAGTCCAACACCCTTTTCACGCCACCAGGATGGACACTGGCAGAGGAGCTTCGAGAGGTCGGGGGATGAGGTTAAGCTTTGTAGATGGGGAATCTGTGGAGGAAGGAGAGAGACACGGAGGAGGGGGCAGCTGGGTGGTGAGCCAGACCTAGAGGCCAGAGGCTGTAGGATCAAATCTGGCCTCAGACACTTCCAGCTGGGTGATCCTGGGCAAGTCACTTCATCCCCCATTGTCTAACCCAGAGTCATGGTGTATATTTTGTGGGAGAGCCCTCAGAAAGGAGACCTCTGCAAAGAGGAGGCAGTGGTATGGCATAGTAGAAAGAGCCCGGATTAAAACCAGAAGTCCTGGATTCAAATCCTGACTGCTTCCTATACTCTGGGCTTGTCATTCCATCATTTCAATCACACCTGACTCTCCATGATCCCATTTAGGGTTTTCTTGGCAAAGAGACTGGAGTGGTTTGCCATTTCCTTCTTCTAGCTCATTTTATAGATGAGGAAACTGAGGCAAACAGGATCAAGTGACTTGCCCAGAGTCACATAGTAAGTGTCTGAGGCCAAAGTTAAACTGATGAAGAGGGAAAAGTCTTCTTGACCCCATGTCCAGTACTCTATTCACTGTGCTACCTAGCTGCCTCACTACTTTTGTGACTTTGGACAATTCTCTTCCCCTCTCTGGCCATAGGTAATCACATGCATAAAATAAAAGGGGTTGGGGACCCCTAAGTGTTCATGAATTTATTATCTAAAAATATCCTTCCTCTCCCTTCCCCTCCCCTCTCCTCCCCTCTTCCCCTCTCCCCTCTCCTCTTCTCTCCCCCTTCCCTCTCCTCTCTCTTCCCCTCACCTCTCCTCCCCTCCTTCCCTCTCCTCTTCTTCTCTCCTCCTCTCCCCTCTCCTCTCCCTTCCTTTCCTCTTTCCTCCCCTCTCCTCCTCTCTCCTCCCCTCTCCTGTCCTCTCCTCTCCCCTTCCTTCCCCTCCCCTCTCCTCCTCTCCTTCCCTCTCCCCTCTTCTCCTTTGCTCTCTATTAAAACATGGGCACTAGACATTAATGATGCCAACCAAGCTGGCTCGCCAAGTGAGTGAGATAGACAAAGGCCCGGCCCTGCCTGTCTGGGCTCACTCTGGCTGGCTCTGCATGGTTTAGGGGGCACAACGTCTGCTCTAGAGCCCAAAGGCCTAGGCTGCATTCTAGTTGAGCCATGGACTTGCCGGGGACCTGGGCCCAGCGCTGCCGTCTCTCTCTGGGTCCTGGCTCTCTTCTCAGTAGGAGGAAGGGGCCGGGGACTAGAGGATCTTCGAGGCTCCTTTGGGTGCCAGGCCCCGGGAGTCCAGGAGTCCCCTGTGCTGGCAGGCAGCCCCGGCCTCTGTCAATGCGTCTCTGTTCCCCAAGGCGGAGGACACTGGCCCTTTGAAAGAGCTGTGGCTGTCCAGACAGGTGCGACCAGGGCGGGCTCCGACACCGCAGCTGAAGCCTTCTTAGAACTTAATCTCCTTCACCATCTGCTCCAAGTCAACAAATGTGGCAGGGCTGGAGGGGCAGGCCAGGGGGCTCAGGGAGGATGGGCTGCCTGAGCTTCGGCCCAGGCCCTGAGCAACCCTCTGGCATGCTCCTCTTCTGGGAAGCCCAGGCTGGGGGGATTCTTCTACAGGGTCAAGGTGGAGGACAAAGGCCTTGCCAAGGGCTCCCTCTCCAAGCTGGGTTCAGAGATGGCACCTGAAGCACCAGCCCGGCACTACAGGGCTGGGAGAGCCACAGAGAGGGGATGCATTAGGCCTAGAAGAAAGCTGGGACTCAGCTGGGCCCTTCCAAGGTTTGTGAGTGGAAAGAGCCCCCATTATAGAATCAAGAGACTGAGGTTCTTGTCTGAGATCGGCACAACCTTGCCCGGCTCCTTTCCTCTCTCTAGACTGTAGTTTTTCCTCACTTCTTCTCTATTAAAATTTTTAATTAAAAAATTCTAAACCTTTGCCTTCCATTGCTAACTACACTTAATCAGTGGGTTTTACATTGGTCTAGTCATTTTGGAAACTATTTAGGGCCATGTTCCAAAAAGTACTAAGTCCATGCCCTTTAACCTGTTACCATGCCTATATTCATAAAGAGATCAGAGAATGAGGAAAAGGGCCTTTGTGCACAAAAATATTCCTAATAGTTCTCTTTGTGGTGGCAAAAATCTGAAAATCGAGGGAGAGCCCATCCATTGGGAATGGCTGAACAAATTATGGACGAGAAATGAAACAGAAGACTATTTTGCTATAAGAAATGAACAAAGACATTATCTTCGATGAATTTGGGAAGATTTGTACAAACTGATGCAGAATGAAGTGAATAGAACCAGGAGAATGATTAATATTGTAATATGAATTCTGTAAAAAGAAACAATTTTGAAAGACTTAAGAATTGATCAATGTAATTATCAACCATGATTCCCAAGGACTGTTAGCGAAGAAAGCTTCTCATCTCTTGGCAGAGAGGGGATGGATTGATATGCAGAATAAGAAACACATCTTTGGATGAGGTTAATGTGGGAATTTGTTTGACTTGACTATGCTTATATG
>NW_025383887.1:0-7956 GCF_016433145.1 Gracilinanus agilis
CCCCTCCCTCTCAGCTGTAATCTTTTCTACATCTTGCAGGAAAAGAGCTATTTCTGGCAGCTCCATCCTTACCACTCACACCACTCAATCTGATTTAATGGAGATTTATAGACTCAGGGCTGTGTAGCCCTGAGGCGCTTTCCTGTAGAGATTTTTTTGGGGGGGGGGTGCCTGTGTTACGTGTGGAATTTTTTTTTAAATTTTTTTTTTTTTTTTTTTTTAGCTCTCTGGTGTTAAGGCTAGATGGCTGGCTGCTAGCGTGACAGTGTGCATACTTTATTTCTCCCTCCAAAGAAATGTTGTTACATAGCACATTTCTGATCATGCTCACCCAGACAGCTAACTTGTCGTGTTAAAATCCAACACACACAGATCTGGTTTCACTAAACCTCTAGTATGTTCGCAGAGCCCTTTCTGATAATACCGCTTCAGATCTAAGGTGATGCACATTTTTTTTTTCCAGATAACAAGTAAATCCATTCATAAGTACCGTCTCCCTAACACTGAGCCCATTGCAACAGGCAAGAAAGATGGGACTTTTTAAGAGGTGCTGTGAAGAAGAGGCAGCGGATACCAAGATGATTTTCTAAATCCTGATTCTCTCTTTGCTTTCCTATAAATGTTTGACTCTGCAAATGTTCATGATATTTTAAAAAATCCAATTAATTTAATTTATTGAATGCTTAAATATTCAGTGACACAAATTTATTTAATGTGGTTTTTTAAAGTTTAAATTTTCAGTGACAGAAATCTAGTTATTTGCCATAAATTTAGAACTGGGAAGGTCCTCGGAGTTTATCTAATTTAACTAAGCTCTTCACTTTACTGATGAGTACTTGAGGTCTAGAGTGACTTCTACAACATCACAAAAATCAGAAATGACAGAACTGGGATTTGAACCTGGGGTCCTCTGGTTTCAAATGGAACACTTTTCCAATCCACTAGATAGTTCTCCTTCTTGAGAAGAAAATTAATATGCAATTGGGCTCATTGCCTGACATAGAAAGAGGATCCTACAAAGCCAACAATGTTTATTTGGAATATCATCCCCAGTTCTTGGAGAAGAATTTGGCTCTGCTCTCAGGAATGGGACTTATAGGAATGGTCTGGTCTATTCTCAAGGGATAATCTGGGACCAGTTTCTGAGTATTAAAGGTTTTCAGGTCTGCTTTCTGGTAGACCTCAAATATTAGGGCCCAGACTGCAGTGGACTTGATCTTTGGGCCTCTGAATTTGGAGCTAAAGGGCCTGGTTTTGCCCTTTGTTACCTGTGTGACCTTGGTTAAGTCACTTCTCTCTCTGGGTCTCACTTTCTTCACCTGGAAAATGAGAGCATTTGACTAGTCGTAGATGCAAGGCTCCTTCCAGTTCAAAGCCCATGATCCTTTCATCCTCCTGGGGCCTAGAAGTCACATAAATTCTTTCCATATTCACATTAACTTGGGTCCTCCTGGGTTGCCCAACATTATAGTGCAGAAACTAGAGTTTTACCTCATTGAATTCTTTTCTCAATTAGATACATTCTGTAACTATGTACTATATAGATAAACTCGTATCATTGTATACAAGTACAGCCTCATAGAATATTGGAGATGGAAGGGATTGTGGAGATGGTCTAGTCTATCTTCCTCATTTCACACATGAAAGCTTTAAAGTCTTAAGAAGTTGTAACTGACCCTTCAAGGTTACAATTAGTTAGAAATTAGGTTAGAATCTTTCTATTAGATCTGGAGTTCTTCATCTAGGAGTAAACTGACTCCTGAGCATCCCTCGAGATAGATGAGATGGAGAGATTTTAACTGTGAACTTGAAAGGGGAAAATTGCATCTTTATTTCAATATAATTGATTTCCTTTGTGATTGTACAGATTTTATTTTATGCACTTAAAAACACTATTTTGAGAAGTCCATTCAAACACTATTCTGAGAATGAAGCTTTGTCTCACCAACAAAGAGGTCTATGACACACATACAAATTATGAGCAGGCTAGTTTTTTTTAAAAAAAAAAGAAGGAAAGACCTACATGAAATTATGAAGAGTGAAATGAACAGAACCAAGAGATTATTATACATAACAAAAGAAATATTGTTTGAAAAATGACTTGTATATGTCCACTTCCAAAGAAAAAACTGATAAATACAAGGAAGCAAGACAATTATATCTATATCTATATAGGTATACACACATATATGTTGATTTTGGTCAAATGTTATCTTCTTTATTTTTTTTAAACCCTTAACTTCTGCATCAGAAACAATACTATGTTTTGGTTCCAAGGCAGAAGTGTGGTAAAGGCTAGGCAATGGGGGTTAAGTGACTTGCCCAGGGTCACACAATTGAGAAATGTCTGAGGCCAGATTTGAACCCAGCACCTCCAGTCTCTAGGGCTAGCTCTCAATCCACTGAACTACCCAGCTGCCCCCCATGATATTTTCTTTAATGGGAGGATGGGAGAGAATTTTAATGTAGCAAACAAATAAATAAACAAATTTATATTAAAAAGGAATCCTCTTTGATTATTATCTTGATCAGAATAGCTGTCTTTCACAAACTTTAAAAAATTATATAAATGCTAGATATGAACATTAATTTATAATGATTTTATTAATTATTATCAATATTAAATAGCATTGAGCCAAGAATCTCTGGGGCACTCCACTAGGTACTTTCTTTTAATATGTTGATAAAGAATTGAAAAGTTTATTTTGAGTGGAATAATTAAACTCAATCGATTTAATTGTATTGTTTTCTAGCTCACATATCTCCCACCTATCCAAAAGAATAGCTTAAGAAACTGTCAAATGCTTTGCTAAAATATTGTTAAATCCCACTCCTTCTAGCACTTTTCTATCTCTCTCTCCAGCCCAATGGAGTTAGGAATGATTCTATACATAAGTGGAGTTGGAATAGGTAGGAAGAGGTGTCTGTATGTGTTAGAAAGCCAAAAGGATATCTTAGATGTTGGATGTTGGAATGTCTCGGCTGTCCAGGAATCAGTTTGGAGGCAGGTTTGCTTTTGACATGAAATGGAAACCTCTGAGCTTCTATTCTGACAATTCTTTTGAAGGCTACTAATTACTATCCTATTTGTCAAATCCAGTGGCTTATTCTGAGTCCTTATTTTCCTTGATTTATTTCTATATTTGACAGAATTTCTCTCCCCCTACCTTGTTGATATTATGGCTTCTAGAGACATTGAATAGTAATCTTCAACCTCCCCCACCACCCTTCCATGACTTCTTTTTTTGTTTACAATCTTCCCCTTCTACTCTCCCAACAAAAAAAGATTTTCTTTGCCTATGTCCCATATGGAATATGTGGGAGCTCAAAAGTGGGACATAAGATTATGTTATTATTCCCCAATTAGAATAATTTTCTAAGGTTTGTCAATGCAGATCTCTTGCAAATCTTTATTTCCAGCCCAGATCTATCTCCTAATTTCGAATCCTGCATTTTCAGTTGTTTACTAGGTAGGGTCCATTAATACTGTGATTCTCTAGGGCTCTTATAAAGTCTGTTGATGGCAAGACCATTCTTCTATTCACTCAGACTTGAAAACTCAGTCACTTTGGACTTTTTCTTTTTCCTTTATCACAAATCCAATCTATTATCAAATCCTATTCTACTTTTCAAGTCTTTTTCTTTTTAATTCCATTGATAACCACGGTAGTACCCTAGGCTCCCACTGCTTCTCATTTGGTTTATTCCAGTTGCCTCCCATTTGCCCTCTCTATTTTAATATTTTCTCCTCATGTATCTTAACCATCTCCAAATTAATCTTTCTGAAGCACAGCTTGTATCATATCACTCATCTGCTAAGACACAAACATACATATATATAATAACAATAACAAAAATGTCTCTGGCTCCTAATTGCCTCTTGAATGAAGATTAAAGTTCTTTGTTTATTCCTGCCTATCTTCCCAATTTTATCTTGCATTACTTTCTCATATACTATCAATGCTATGGTCAAATTGGACTTATTCTAAGACCATGCTTTCATTTATGGTTTTTTTTTAACTTATGCAACTTGTAAAAATATTTTAACTATAATTCAAGACCCACTTCATACTTCCACCATGATTTTCCCTGATCCTCCTTGGCATATGTCATTTTATCTTTCTCAATTTCAACCCTTATGTCTACTCATGTGTATAATCATTTTATGTATCAAAAGACCTAGTACAATTATTTGTTCATAGAAATACTCAAATATTTGTCACTTACCAGGGTGAAGGGAGAGGTAGGAGGAACCCTCAACTGGCCCTAGAAGGTTTGTGATATCCAGAACTAGTCTTGAAAAGGTAAATGATTTGGGGTTTGTTTTTGCTTTTGAGAAAAAGGAGGAATTAAAAGTTCAAGATTCAAGACTGAACTCAAGTTATAAGAACAGGATCCCAGGGCTTATACCCAGGATGACACTAGCTATACTGGTGAATATGATGGTTATGCTTTTAAAATTGAAACAAAAAAAGCCTGGAACTGGAACCCATGTTAATTTATAAAACTATCCTACCATTTCAAATCTAAGAGTGATTACTCCTCTTTATGGCTAATGTGTTTCTATATATGAATATAATGGAATGGTGAAGTTGCTTGTGGGTCACTATTTCTAATCCACATTTATTAAGCAAACTTTTAAATTTCATGTTCCTTTTTCAGATGATCTTTTCAAAATCTCCATCAGCTTAGAGAAATTTTTGAGTACTGATTTCATCTAGTTGTTTTTTACTGATCACTTCCCTATTTTGTGTGCATAAAATATCTACTCTTTTTGCAGTCTACTATAGCTCCGTATGTATGTTATGTGTGTGTGTATGTGTGTGTGTTATAGTCAATAAAAGTTAGTTCCTAATTACAACCAACCCAGGTCAGGAAGTGAAGTGAATGTTCTCAGTGGGATATGCGGTAATAATTGTGGTTGCAGGCACTGGCTTCTTATTGACCTGATGGTTTTGTTATCTTGTTAGAAATACAGAGCCCCATGTTCGTGGAATACTGTATATGCTATAAAAGCATTTATATGCATCATACTCATAAAAATTATATCCTCCACTATAATTCACAGAATCTTAGAATTTGCGGCCAATTCTAAAAAACAAAAAACGAAAACAAGTTAGCTTCTTCTGTGGTGTTTTGGTCACTGGCAATAGAATATTTTAATGTAGTGGAGCCCCTTGGTAAGGATAGAAGGGGACAGAATTAAGAAGTACTGCTATAAACTAACCCAGTTACTTTAGGCTTTTACAGTACATAGTTATGTTAGGGAAATACCACATGGCTTGAAGTATATGCAGGTCTGTTTGAACAATTGCTGTTACTCAGGGTTTGATTTTTTGTGTGTGGATTAGGCCAAGAGCCACGAAAATATGTGTATATATCTATATCTATATCTATATCTATATCTATATCTATATCTATCATCTTGTCCCACAGAGTCATCACTGCCTTAGTCGTGTATCCTGTATCTGGAAGGAATATCCTGTATCTAAAGCCTCAAACACAGCCTGGTCCATAAGTCCTTTCTCAGGGATATGCAGTACACACAGGAAAAGTTACTTTGAAAGCAGAATGTAGAGAGTAGTCATATATTCCCACTGGCTTTTTTTGTTCTCTATTTTCTCAAAACAAACCATTTGACCAACTCAGTTTAATGGAAGCAAATAAACAACAAAAAAACCAGTACCTCTAGTGAGACTCAAGATTAAGAAAGTGTCTGATACCCTTGCTAGAGTCATTGATAGCAGGTAGCAGTTGCTGCCTTCTTTTACTATATTAGATGTTTTATTTCCCTGGTTAGGCTACCATGAAAGGAAGAGTGTATTTTTTTTTAACTTAAAATAGGTATCCTTGGAGATAAGTATTTCTAATGTTTGCAAATAATGAAATATGTTAATAAGTGTGAAGCGTGTGTGTGTGTGTGTGTGTGTGTGTGTGTGTGTGTGTGTGTGTGTAAACAACATAGTGCCTTTTGGAGCAGTTTGAGTTTTCTTTTTGCTACCATTACCCTAAAGGTGATGAGATCTCTCCAAGGATCTCTCCAAGGGAAGAGATTTTTTTGGTGCAGAGAAGACTGATTAGAAATCAGGAAATATAGATTCTACTTTTAAATCTGGCATCAGTTAATCCTAAGAAGCTAACTGGAGAAAAAAAAAGCTGTTTAAAAAGACTATGAATGTGCCTGTATAGTGAGTTGACTAAAAAAAAATTTTTTAAAGACTATATTTAAGGGAGCAAGGGCAAAAAATCAAGTGTACATACAAAAGAGTGGAATTGTCATATAGAAATTTTGTCAGGCTGAACTCAATGAGATGATGCATGTAATGAATGCTAAGGACTACGAGAAGAGGTTTTTTTTGTTTTTTGAACTGTATGATCTGATTCGGCTTCCAGTCTCCCCTTTTCTCTGTATATGATCTCGCACTCATTGTAACCTGTTTCATATTGTTAGGTCTGAAGGAGTTTTTGGTGGAGGAGGAGGATGTAGGCACCATACTTTCACAATTCAGCTCCTCAACTGCCTATTGGTCATCTGGAAATGGATGTCCCATTGACATTTTAAACTCAGCATATCAAAAACTTAACAAATTACTTTCCTTTCCTTTAAAAATCCTCTTTTCTTTCTAACTTTACTCTTCCTGTCAAGGGCAACACCATCTTCTCAATCATCCAATCTCACAGTCTAGCTATTATCCTTGAATTCTCTCTGTCTCTATTTCTGTCCGTCTCTGTCTCTCACCTTCTTCTCCACCAAGACCCAAGCAGCTGCCAAATTCTATTAATTTTACCTTTGTTTGTTTTTAAGGCTTACCTTCCCTTTTAGAATTAATACTGTGCATTGGTTCTAAGGCAGAAGTTTGGTAAGAGCTAGGCAATGGGGGTTAAGTGACTTGCTCAGGATCACTCAGCTAGAGAGTGTTTTCTGAGGTCAGATTTGAATCTAGGACCTCAGATCTTTTGGGCTTGGTTCTCAATCCACTGAGCTGCCTAACTGCCCCCTCATTTTACCTTTGTAATGTCTCTCATACATGGTTCCTTCTTTCCTTTGATACACCATTCTCCTAGAGCAGGTTCTTATCACTTCCTACCTGCACTATTGCAATGCCTACTTGTTGGTCTCTCTACCTGAAATGCCTCCCCACTCCAATCCATCCTCCTCTTAGCTATCAAATTGATTTTCTCTAAAGCACAGTTCTGATCCCTCTATTTGGGAAATTCAGCAAGATCTCTCTCTATTAGCCCCAGGATCAAAAACAATTTTTTTTTGAATTTTAAAGCCCTTTATAAATTGGTCTCTTCATGCATTTCCAGGCATTTTATACATTACTCTGGGATGCACTGATAATGGTTACCTTCTTTTTGTTGCTTGCACATAGGACTCTCCATCTCCTCACTCTGCCTTTTTATTGCTAGAAATTTTCTCCTTCCTCATATCTACCTCCTGGCTTCCATGGTTTCTTTCAGCTCCTGCTTAAAATCCCACTTTTTGGAAGAAGCTTTTCCATATCTTCCTTAATGCTAGTGCCTTTCCTTTGCGATTATCTCCAAATTATCCTGTGTTTTATCTTTTTTTTTTTTTTGTATATGGTAATTCACATGACGACTCCCTCATTTGACTGTGAACTGCTTCAGAGAAGGAATTCTCTTTTCCTCCCCTTCCCCTTCTTTTTGTATTCTCAGCACTTCACACAATTCCTAGAACCTAGTAGGCACCTAATATTTGTTGATTTGTGTCAGGACGCTTGGATTTAATCCTAGTGGCCAGCTTGAAAATGAAGCAAAGAAGGCAAAAGATGATCTACAAAGAAAATCAGAAAGAGAAGGATGACCAAAAAGCCAGGGATGAAATTCAGTCTTTAAAAAACAGAACTCAACAACTAGAAGCAAATGACTTCACAAGGCAGCAAGAATATATTAAACAAAATTAAAAAATGAAAAATTTGAGGAGAATATGAA
>NW_025383888.1:0-7214 GCF_016433145.1 Gracilinanus agilis
CTCTCTCTCTCTTTCTCTCTCTCTCTCTCTCCCTCCCCCTCTCTCTTTCTCTTTCTCATTCTCCCTCCTTCCCTCTTTCTCATTCTCCCTCTCTTCCTCTCCCTCTCTCCTCCCCCCCTCTCTCCAGCCTTTCTCCACATATACATATAAATATGCATGTATAAATAACATGCATGCATTTCCATATGCACATATACATATGAGTATATAGACACATTAGTATTTACATATGCACATTTGTAATAAATATATTAAATATATTTTATATACATATATAGAATTGAATGGTATTTGCATTTTTAGTTTAGATATAACTCATTTTCTGTTCTGAACTAATAGCAAAGTCTAGGCAAATCCCTATAAAATTATACATTTTTAACTGAGTTGGTTTGAAATTATATCATTTGCTATAGGTTTGATTTTTTTAAATTTTTCGTTATAGTGGTAATATGTCTTTATAAGCATTTCCTAAAATCCAAAGTCTAATTTGAGGTAGAAATTAAGAAAAGAATATGCAAATCTGACATTAATTCATGTTATAATATTGAGTAAAAATTCCATTTAATGGCTTTGATTACTTAATTTTTAAACCTACCTTTATCACCCAGGAACAATAGAAATTTGTCTCTTGAAGCAGATGCAATTAAACTGCAAAAATGTTCAAATACATATATGTATATATATGACTGTGCATTTCAGGAGTCAGTGCTGAAAATGGATACATGCCATTTTCGCATGTTCTCCCTTTCCTTGACTAGACACTGGAAGAGCAACTAATGAGCCATGAAATGCTCAAAAAGTGTTCAGACTAGACAAGAGACAGGAAAGCTAGAGACCTGGAAAATAGACCACCTGAACTAAGGGTCACTTCATTTTTTAAATCATATAATTATATGAAAAATCCAGTAATCCTAACTTAATCTGAGATCAAGATGATTCACTAAAGCCTTAAGGGAATCAAGAATTTAATTTTATAGGGCCTTTGTGTGAGTTTGTATGTGTGTGTGTGTGTTTGTGTGATTTAATTAAGCTGTAATTAAGGCGCTATCAGCTGGGTAGCCCCAACATAGAGCATAAGGAAAAATAGGAAGAATTATAAATCGTCCCATCTTACTTTTGTGGGGGAATGAGTCTTGCCAGATGGTGGACTGCTATACTTGTAATTTTACTGTGCCATGTGCTGGGGGTGGGGTGGGGGGAGAAAGAAAGAAAGCATTGAAAATGTCACATAGTGTGAAAGGCTCATATGAAAAGGTACAGAGCCGCCTTTCAGCAGACTGTCTACAAAAGCTTTTGAAATTGTTGCTTCATCCAGCTGCAGTAGTTTGATTCCTAAAATTCAAAGGACATTTTCTTGTATGGTATCAAAGACCAAAGCTGACTTTGCTAACCCAGAAACAGAATAGACATGAAGTCTTAAGGTCCCACTCGTGCTCCATTTCCATCATTTGTGGCAAATTGCCTATGTCAAGAATGCTAACCTGGTGATGATAAAGCATCCTTTTTCATGGCTTCAGGTTATGGAAAATAAACAGTATAATTCCCTCTGATGCACCACAAAGAGAACGGCTTCTTGACCTAAATTTGTTGATTAGTATTATATTTCACATAGTAACTATAATATTACAATAAAATATCTATACTTGTTCACTAAAAGTACTAGTCCTAAAAAACTGCCTTCTTTTCTGGATTTGTACTCATGACTCCCCAAGGTAGAATAATTGAAACATTGATCATTTTTTGCAGAACAAAAAGACTGTATACAACTGGCTTTTTTTTTTTTGCAAAGCTCAATATTATAACCAGGAATATAACCGTATTGTGATGACCAGGGGTTTGTCCTCAGGCTCTGAATTTAGAGGACACTTATAGTCTTTGAAGCAATGTTAAAACCAGAGAGTAGCACCTAGTTAGCAGGAATAACTAGCCAATATAGGAAGCTGCCAGATGGCCAGGTAGAAGTGAGCTCTTCTTTTACCCAGACCTATTCTGACACCTCACATGAACATGGTAACCTCATGTCAGTGACTTTGGGGTTTCTGTCTCTTTCCTCTTCCTGACCTAACTAAGGACACATTTCATACTGTTATCTGTCTTGTCCTTATGGCTTGCAATAATTTCCCTATGCACAATAATCTGTAGGTATAACTGATTGTCATTACATTTTATTGTTTGGTTTTAAGTTATCATTTTGGACCCCTAACATCAAAAGCATATTTCTAAGAATTCGGTTCCTTCATTCTCTTGAATACTCAGTTTCTTATTTAAGATTCTCTTATTTTCAAGAATATTATATTCTTATATTCAAGAATAGTCTTGAATAATCAGTTCGGTTCAATTCAGTTTAACAAACATTTTTAAATACCCTTAATTAAACAAGTATTTATTAAATAGCTATGAGTATATTTTGGGTTGATTCTTGAATTATTTTGTGATTCTTTTGGTAAGCATTTTTTGGTGGTGGGTGTGGTGATTGTGTTTTGTTCTTGAAAGGGACAAAAATGGTATCACTTGTAATGTCTTTTGACTAAAGCATAAAAATTGGATTTGAGTGGAGCGGGGTTTCACAGAGTTGTCATCCTCACTCTCTTCCAGAACCATTTAAGTTCAGAGCCATGACAAAAGTCAAAAAGCTTGGTCTTCGATGTCTAACCAAGCTCTAAGAATTCTGCAGATCCTGCATCAGCTCTCTTTACGGCTAGTGGAACAAATCATTCTCATCTGATGCTAAGCATTATAGTATTAATACAAAGAGGGGAGAAAAGTTGAATGGAAGTCATAAATTAATGATATTTTCCCTAACATTCAACTTTCAGGAGAAAGAAATGGTGGTATGCATTTTGTCTATTAAGCTAAAGAATTGAATTTTGGGGTTCTGGAACTATATATACCAGTGGTTCCCAAACTTTTTTGGCCCTACCGCCGCCCCCTTTCCAGAAAAAATATTACTTAGCCCCCTAGAAATTAATTTTTAAAAATTTTAATAGCAATTGATAGGAAAGATAAATGTACCTGTGGCCATCACTGTCCCCCTCTGGATCGCTGAAGCACCCACCAGAGGGTGGTGGCACCCACTTTGGGAATCACTGATATATACTATTCATGAATCATAATTACAGAGATATATTTTAAGGTCATTAAATGTAAATGTAATATAATTAAATAATATATTTTGTAGATATCATATATTTTGCATATATATGTTTATATGTCACCACCATATCATGTCATGTTTATATCATGTCAAATCATATTATATCATATATCATCTATCAGTTTACTATACTGGACTTATCAATGTCAAGGAGTACCCTAATATATTGTAAGAATACTATTAATAAGGATGAAAATAGGAAGACATCTTGATTAACCCTCAATTAATATATTAATTATATTATTAAAAATACATCATGATTGAAATAGTTTGATTAATCAAACTTTTACAGGTGCTTCAGTGGAAAGAGTAATGACTCTAGATTTGGAAATCTAGGGTTCAAATCCCAAATCTGAGCCTTATTATCTGTGTTACCTTGGGCAAATCCCTTAACCTGCTAGGTTTTAATTTTCTCATTTATAAAATAAGGGGGTTAGTGTAAATGTCTTCTAGATCTCTTCCAACTGTAAAGCTATGATCCTACAGTTCTAATGAAGCATGGATCCTGTAATAGAATATATTTTGTACTTTGTTTTTAAAATATTTACCACAGCAATAATATTTATTTGAGATAAAACCTGGAGCTAGTAAAGTCCAAAGTTATTTATCACACCACTACTACTGATTTCTTATCTCATTGTTCTACAAAATAATTTCTCTTCCTACCTGATCTGGATGAAAGATTCTCCAGGTCTCCATAGGATAATGTTACTCTTCACTAAAATTTACTAACTCTTGGGGGCAGCTGGGTAGCTCAGGGGATTGAGAGCCAGGACTAGAAATGGGAGGTCTTAGGTTCAAATCTGGTCTCAGACACTTCCCAGCTGTGTGACCCTGGGCAAGTCACTTAACCCCCTTTGCCTAGCCCTTACCACTCTTCTGCCTTGGAACCAATACACAGTACTGATTTCAAGACAGAAGGTAAGGGTTTAAAAAAAATTCACTAACTCTTTAGCTGAAATTGATATATTTTATGATACTGCCATTTAAATGAAATAAAATTACTTTATAGGATAATAAAATAGGTTGCTAGCTTGATTTCTTCCTTATTTCTCTCTAGCTTCATCAAAAACCAAGAATAAGAAAAAAATCCTCAAAATAGGCTCACTTTAAATAGTGACCCATTTAATATACAAAGATGTACAAAATATTACTTATTATCTTCCTCCTTAAGCCTGCCCTTCCTCTTAACTTACCTATCTCTCTGAATGTCACCACCATTTTTCCAGTCATTTAAGATCTCAACTTACATATCATCCTGAACTCTTTACTCCTACACACCTCTCTGCAAAATCTAATCAGCTGTAAACTCTGGTCCATTCCATTCTACCTCCTCAACCTCTCTCATATTTGTCACTTTCTACAATGGATCCCATTTTCATTGAAACCTATGAAGAAACTGCAATATTTATAAATAATAGATAAGGACATGAAGGAAAAAGTCCTGTTGTATATTTCAAAAAATTCCTGGAAAGGCAGTTCCAGAAGATAAACCACCAAAAAGCCAAACAGAGAGACATAATTAAATAAATAGAAAGATGAATGACTGAGTAAATAAATAAATAAAAAACCAGTGCCACAAAACAGTATTGAAACTACTATAAACTTCATGTATTTTGACAGGCAGCACTTATTAGCAATTGTTAATTCTCGTATGTGTCTTTAAAGATTAACTTCCCTTTTTTATAGATGTTCTATATCTGCAGAGGTCACTCTGCTTAACTACCAGATATATCCAGAGTCTACTAGAAATTGTGGAACCTGGAACTCATTCAGGGAGAAATGCTTCAGTTGTCTCTGAGCCCAAAAAAAGTGCTAAGTAATTATACTGGATGACCATATGTGGCTGTATCTTGCGAAGAATTCAGTATCTTGTGAAGAACAACAATCTCACAGGGTTTGGTGCCACAAGGGCTGCTTGCTAGAGTCAGTCAGTAAGTCAGCCAGCATTTAATTTATTAAGCACCTACTGTGGTCCAGGGATTGTGCTGAGAGCTGAGGGAGAAATCTAGCCCTGGCACAGGAGTACTAGGAGGAGTGGACAGAGTTGAATGGGGATCAGAGAGTTCTCACACTCACACTGGGTGACGTTCTACATTTTTTCTCTTATGTTGCTTTGTAGATTTTCAATTCAATTATTTTTCAGTCTTGTCTAGCTCTTCCTGACTCCATTTGGGGAGATACTTCATTAGTTTGCCTTTTTCTTTTCCAGCTCATTTTATGGATGAGGACCTGAGGCAAACAGAATTAAGTGACTTGCCCAAGGTCACACAGCTAGGCAGTGTTTGAGGCTGGATTTGAACTTAGGAAGATTGAGTTGTACTTTTTCCAGGTCTGACACTCTATCCTCTTTACCATCTAGCTGCTTTTGTAGATGTAGACTAGTTCAATTTGTAGAACTCCACTTGGTGCAGAAAGCTAAATGACTAGTGTGACCTGCCAGAATTAGGATGTCCATCTTGGAAAAAATTTCAAACCCTTTCTCATTAGGCTCTGAGGCAGGTCCACTAATAGCCTGGTTCTCTTTCACAATGCTTCTATCAGGACCATTCAAAAGTTGTGAAAGGCGCCGGATTCATTTACACTTGTTATCTGGGGTTATTACTGGAGAAGAGAGCACTAAAAGGTTCAAAATTTTCAGTCTTTGCATTTGGAAAAAAGATGTCTTCAAATTACTCAAGCACACTGTTACCTGATTTCAGTCAAGTACCAGCAGACTAAGAGGGGAAAAAAATCTCAGGAGACTCTATTTTGTTAGGTCCTTTGCATAAAAAAGGGCTCTAGTGATAAATCATTATAGGCATGGAGGGAGCAAAATTCCTCCAAAAATCTGCTTCCCTTTCATTCTTCTCCCATCCTTAATCTCTAGTCCTGCCAAGATTACGGTTTGATGTTTAAGAAAACAAAATAAAACGAAAGGAAGGAACATGCTTCTTCTGTCTACATATGAATAACAAAGGACATTTATGCAGTGTTTTATGGTTTGAATAGTATTTTTACAGGCATTTATCTTCATAATACCTTTTAAAGTTGGGTATATGGGAACTATTTTTTTTTTCAATTTTACCTACCAATTGAGAATTATCAATTTAGAGCAGGAAGAGACTTTTGAGACCACCTAGTCCACATTCTGCCTCATTTCATCTTATAGATGAGATATGTCAAGCCCAAGGCAGTTAAGTGGTTCCTCAAGTGATCTATCATGTCAAATGCAGGATTTGAAGACAGGTCCTCTGCTTCCACATTAAGCGTTATTTTTATTGAACAATATTGACTTTGTGGTCCTAAAGTAAGGAGTAAAGGTGGGATTTGATCCCAGCTTTTCCTCACTCATAGTCTAGTAGTCTGCCCACTATGCTGCACTGCCTCTGTCAGCTTGGTGAAGCACCCAAATTTGGATCCCATTCAGGAAGTACACAAACATATCACACTGTGGAGTCAGCAAAGGCAACGTGGAGGATCTACCCAGACCTTTATATCGAAATCACTTTATCTCACCAAGGCATGATGAATTAAGTATGTAAGAAGGCGGACAGCTTGATTGAAGCTCCAACAGCTGAAGATTCCGTTAATATCATAATATTAATAATACGTTAATATCAATATAGAGTGGAAATCAACCACATGTGAGGGAAGAACAGATTTTATTCCTTAATTTTGGGTGCATATCATGCCCCGTCTTACTTAGATAGGCTGACTCTGTGTGTCTATGGTGTATATGTAATTTTGAAGAAACAAAGGAGCATTTATAAAAATCGAGATTCAGTAAGAGGAGAAAATTCAGGATGGACTCTGATAATAATATTTCTCTAGTGCTTCATTGTTTGAGAAGTGCTTAGAATATATAATCTCATACGATCCTCCTCATAACAATGCTGGGAGGTAGTTGCTATATTGTCTATATAATTTGAAGAAAAATACTATTTAAAGGGGTTAAATGTTTTGCCCAGCATCACAGAACTAATCTATATTTAAGGAAGATTCAAATTCTTATCATTCTGACTCCACTTCTCTGTTTTATCTACTATATATAAGTAGATAATTATATACTATATATACT
>NW_025383889.1:0-3167 GCF_016433145.1 Gracilinanus agilis
GGAAAGGAAAGGAAAGGAAAGGAAAGGAAAGAAAACAAAACAAAACGAAACAAAACGAAACAAAACGAAACAAAAAGAAAAAGAAAAGAAAAGAATAAAAGGGAAGAAAAGAAAAGAAAGGAAAAGAAAAGAATAAAATAACAAAATAAAATAAAAATAAAATAAAATAACAAAATGAAATGAAATGAAATGAAATAAAATAAAATGAAATGTGATTACCAAAGCTGCCCACCATACTCCAGGGCAGAGTACAAGCACCCAGACTCTTTATACAGCAGTTTGGGGCCCTCTTTTTTTTTTTTTTTAAACCCTTACCTTCTGTCCTAGAATCAATACTAAGTTTTGGTTCCATGGGTAATGGCTAGGCCTTTGGGTTTAAGTGACCAGTCCAGGGTCACACAGCTGGGAGTGCCTGAGGTCTTCCCGGCTCGGAGCCTGCCACTCTATCCACTGCGACACCTCGCTGTCCCGGCTCTGTGTCCTCTTCATGGAGCCCAAGAGCAATCAGCTTTTTTTAATCTGCTTTGTCATACTACTGACGCATACCATACTGGCAGCCCAAGACATCCAGCTCATTTTCAGGCAAACTCCTTAAACAAGTGCTCCATTCTGCAGCTAAATCGGCCTGCTCTTAATACACAGGATTCATGCCTTGTTTATTGTTGGGGGGTTGGGTTCTAGGAGATTATTCGCTTACAAAAATGAATAATATAGAAATATGTTTTACATAACACACGCATAACCCAGATGGAATTGCTTGCCAGCTCCGGGAGGGGGCAGGGAAGAAGCGAGGGAGGCAATGTGGATCCTACGACTTTGGCAAACTGATGGGGAAATTTGTTATTAAAATTAAAAAAAAATTAAAATCAATAGATTGGTCTGATTTGGGGCTTTCCACTGCTTCCAGCGCCCTTTGAACACTTCTCTCCATCTCTTTCCTACTTGTGCCTGGAATCCCTTCTCTTTCTGTCTTTATCTACAGGGCCAGGGAGTCCTCTTCTAGGAGAAGCCTTCCCCATTGCCCTGCTGAGTCATCCTCCATGTTATGGAGCCTGGGGGTTCAGAGCCAGCGCTGCTCCAAAGACCCATGAGAAAGACTATGACAAGTTTTTGCAAACAATGCATGCCTCAGTTTCTCCCAAAGCAATCAGCCCAACCTCTAGTATCTCTGGGCACGCCATCTCCATCTTGAACTGTATCCTCAGATCTGAAAAGATCTTGATGCTCAGTTCCCTGGAATGCCTTTAAAGAATTCTGATGAGCCGAGATTTCCTCCTTTCCATTTGAAGAAGCAAGTTATACATTTGACAGAGAAAAGGGATCGGGGTTTGAGGTCAGAAGACCTGGGTTCAAATCCCAGCTCAGCCACTTCCTACCCATGTTGCTATGGGCCAATCACTTTATCTCTGTAGACTTAAATCTCCTTATGGGTAAAATAAAAAGTTCTTCAAGTTCTAAATATGTGATCTTTATCCTATCCCTACAAGTAATTATGGGGAATGAGCAAACTAGCTAACCTGATCTAGGTTCAAATCCTGGTTCTGCCACTAAAAACCGCCTAGGTATCCATGGGCAAGCTACTTGCACCCCTCTGAGCCTCAGTTTCCTCTCTGGCCACCGGAGAGGCTTGGACTATATTCTCTGTAAGACCCTTCCAGCTCCAGATTTATGATCCTGCCTGGATGGGTGCAAGATGAAGAAGAATTCTAATGAAAATATTTCCAATGGCCTTTCTAGAGGGCTGGTTTTCTGCCTTGACCTTCCTCAAAAGAGCGTTTAGGGGGCAACTGGGTAGCTCAGCAGATTGAGAGTCTGGCCTAGAGACGGGAGGTCCCGGGAGGTCCTGGGTTCAAATCCGGCCTCAGACACTTCCCAGCTGTGTGACCCTGGGCAAGTCACTTGACCCCCCATTGCCCACCCT
This sequence comes from Gracilinanus agilis, assembly GCF_016433145.1. Classification (NCBI taxonomy): domain Eukaryota; kingdom Metazoa; phylum Chordata; class Mammalia; order Didelphimorphia; family Didelphidae; genus Gracilinanus; species Gracilinanus agilis. The sequence continues at coordinate 1,922 of NW_025383889.1, forward strand.
TACCACTCTTCCACCAAGGAGCCAATACACAGAAGTTAAGGGTTTAAAAAAAAGAAAAAGAGCGTTTCTCAGAGGGAGGGAGGGAGGGAGGGAGGGAGAGAGGGAGGGAGAGCATGTGGAGGGCGAAATGTCAGAAAATGATGATGGAAAACTCTTTCACCACATTGAAGAAAGGAGGGGCGGAAGGAGGGCTGGCTGACGCTTATAGGAGCCTCTAATGACATGTCACGATTTGGGGGAGGGGAAAGTGCTAACACAGATATCCTAATGATATAAAGGAATGGGAAGTTCAGATGGGATGAGGTGACTCATCCAAGACCACACAGGCACAAAAAGGCCGAAGCGCATACTGGAATGCTGTGCACCCCAAAGCCAGGACATCTCCTGCCTTCAGATCTTTGTCTACATAGGCTTTCTGCCATGCCCTGAATGTTCTTGCTTCTCCCAATCACCTCGAGGACATCTTTGTTCCCTTCCACAGCCTTCCAGCTCAAATACCCTGCAGGGCCTTTCCTAAACCTCCCCCGCCCCCCCCCCCCAACCATTAGCTTTCTCCAAGGCCCGAGGGAGATAGAATGAGAGGATTTCCGAGATCTTCATTTCTATTTAGAAAGGCACACGCCAGGGCTAACTCATGAAGAGCCGGGACTCGAACCTGGGCGCAGTCAGTCTTCCTGACTCTACGAGACCCCTAAATGGGAGGGGCGTGGCGTAGCGCATTCATTCCACCCCTCCGGGGCTCCCCCCAACAATAAGCACCCCTAAAGTTCCTTCGTAATCCCCGTCTTCAACATTAAGCCAGATTCTGAGCTGCCTCCTCTAACTCCTTCCAAGGGAACGTTCTTGAGGCAGATTTGTACGAAAGGATCTGGTCTAGGCTCAAGGGATCTCGGGAATCCACCAGCCGCTAAAGAGATTTTCCTGAAATCACTCAGAGAGTCTTCCGTGCGTGCACTCGGGCACCTGGGAGCCGCCACCATCCGTGTCTGGTACTCCTCAGCACAGAGGATGGGTGCAAAGCAGTCAAAGTTTCCGGGAGCCCTGGAGGGCATCCGCGCTGCCCCCTCCCTCCTCCTCCCCCAGCGACGGAGCCAAAGATCCCAGGAAACCAGAGGCAGCCGCACCACGGCAGCCCAACCCACCTTGAGGCTTTAGGGAAACCGACTGGCCCAGGGAGCTGATCCACAGCAAAGCTGATCATTTTCAGCCTCCGAGAAAAGGAAGAAAAAAGCGAGCACCTCCTCCC
>NW_025383890.1:0-3841 GCF_016433145.1 Gracilinanus agilis
CGCTGTGCAAAATTGCTCAATAAAAACCACAGAGCTTATGGGAAAAGTAGGGTATGGGTACAACACTAAAAATTTTGTCAGTAACACACTAAAAAAGAAAGCTAGCAACCTAATTAAAATGGTAGCACAGTTTTATATATGTTTAATGGTTAAGGAGTATCACTGCTATAATGAATGGTGGTAGTATCCTAGCCTCAGGGCTGCTGCTCAGACTGAATTCTAGTTCCTACCACAGGCATCCCAAATTGGCAAAGTTGGCACTGAAGGCAAGAGGCCAATTATGAAATCGATTTTTAAAATATGTAAAATTATGCCACTCTTCCTGCTAAATTTGTCTTGGAAATATGGTTATTATCATAAAATATAATATAATATATAAGATCATATCATTATATATACTATATTGTTACAGGTAAGATTATATCATCATATATACTACATTGTACATGTAAGATTATATCATTATATATAGTTTATTATTTTATATATGATATTATTATGTATAATATAATTATGCATAATTGTATATTATTAGATTATAAATGTTAGCACTTAGTGCTTTTATTATTTTTAATTAGTTAATAAATCTTGTAAGTAATTTGTCAGTCTTAATTTTAAATACAGTGAACATTGATAGATATATCTTACCTCCTCAAAAGCTCTTTGAGATCTTTAATAATTTTTAAGATGGTAGAGATTTGAGATAAAAAACAGTTAGAGAAGTGTTGTCCTGGAATGAAGAAACATTGTAATGACCCTCACAAATGTGGGCATACTTGCTCGTGGCATGCTTATCTATAGTTATGTGGGAGTTGGCATCACAGTGTGTTGGTGGCTCATCAATGACAAAGATCGGTTGAGAAATTTCTGGTCAGAAAACCCAGGAATATTACCTTCATGTAATAATATAAAAGACCATGCAGGCTAGGAGACAGATCAGGAAAAACATTGACACATGATGTCACCATTTCCAAAGTTTCCCTTCCCCTCAGCCCCACTTAGACTGGACATTGGGTTTTATTAGCTGAGGGAGACTTCCTCTGCCAATCTGCTCTGAAACTCTTAGTTCAGAGAGTTGCCCGGAGCACTGAGAGCTTCAGTGATTTGCTCAAAGACATTCCCCCAGTGTATGTCCAAGGCAGAACTTGAATCCAAGGACTCGGAGGCCAGCTCTCTCGCTACGAGGTCATGTTGCTTTTCTGGGAAGTTAAATTGATACTGATCAGTCTCCACAATGAGGGGATGGAAAGACCACAGAAGCTGCCACAGCTAGCAAACACATTTCCTTGTCAGGGAAGACACGGCAGCTCAGTGCAATACCATTTTAGAAGATAAACTTGATGCATTCTATATGAAGAATTATAAATGGCACCAGAAGGGGGTTGGGGTGGGAAGGCCAAGCATAATGAAGAAAACAAAAACACAGACTTGAAGGCACTGAGGGGCTAATTCTTTTTAATATTTATATATTTTAAAGTATCTTTCCATGGTTACATGATTCATTTTTCTCTTCATCTTCCTTCCTGGAGCTGATAAGCAATTCCACTGGGTTATACATGTATTATCACTGGAAATCCATTTCCATATTATTCGTTTTTGTAATAATCTTTTACCTGAGGGGCTAATTTTAAAGCCATCCAAAAAGAAATCAAATTCTAAGAGATGGGAAAAGGGTGTCAATGGTATCACTATGAAAATAGAAAATAGTGGAGTCTTAATACATATTGAAACATACTATTTTTTACTTTATGTTTTTTGGTTTTCATCAGGGTTTTTGGTCAATTTTTTTTCACAATATGACTAATATAGAAATATGTTTTGCATGACTTTTTTTTTTAAACCCTTGTACTTCGGTGTATTGTCTCATAGGTGGAAGATTGGTAAGGGTGGGCAATGGGGGTCAAGTGACTTGCCCAGGGTCACACAGCTGGGAAGTGGCTGAGGCCAGGTTTGAACCTAGGACCTCCTGTCTCTAGGCCTGACTCTCACTCCACTGAGCTACCCAGCTGCCCCTTGCATGACTTTTTATGTATAACCTATACCAAAATGCTTGCCATCTCAGGAAGGAGGTAGGGGAGAGAGGGAAGGAATTTGGAACTCAAAAAAATTTTTTAATGTTAAAAATTGCTTTTACATGTAAGTAGGAAAAAACAAAAATATTAAAATAGAAAAAAAAGGAAATAGAGCTAGGCACTGGACCTTTGATTCCATTTGGTACTGGGAGCTTTTAAGTAACAAAACTCCTTTTACAATAGGATAAACATTTATTAAACACTTACTATGTGCCAGGCATTGTGCTAAACACAAGTGATGCAAATAAGAAAAAGAAAGATAGTCTTTACCCTTAAGGAATTTATAAGCAAAAGCAGGAAGACAATATACAAAAGGTAACTGAAATAGAAGGGGTGGGGGCAACTAGCAGTGGATTGAGAGCCAGGCCTGGAGACAAGAAGTCCTGGGTTCAAATGTGGCCTGAGACACTTCCTAGCTGTGTGACCCTGGGCAAGTCACTTAACCCTGTTTGCCTAGTTCTTGCCCTTCTGTCTTAGAGTTGTTACTAAAATAGAAGTTGTTACTAAGACATAAAGTAAGGGTAAAAAAAGAAAAAGAAAAAATATTTAGAGTAGCTCTCTATGATAGCAAAGAATTAGAAATTGAAAGGATGCTCATCAATTGTGGAATGGCTAATAAAGTTGTGGCATATAATTGTGATGGAATACTGCTGCTCTGTAAGAAATAAAGAGGAAGTTAATGTGAAAAAAATAATGAAACTTACATGACATTATGAAGATTGCCATAAACAGAACCGAAAGAACATTATATATAGCATCAGAAATATTGTTTGAAGAATAATGTGTGTACATCCACTTTCAGAGAAAAGAACTGATATGTGAGTTAGCTATGGGGGGGGGGGGAGTTTGAGTGGGTGAAGGGGAAAGTAAAAACATGAATCATGTAACCATGGAAAATTTTTCTAAAAATAAAAAAATTAATAAAAAGAAAAAAGAAAAACCAAAAAAAAGAGAAAAGAATTGATAGACTAATATAGATAACTGATATATAAATACAAATAAGTAAAATAAAATTGTATATATATGTTTGTCAAATAACGCCTTCTCTAATGAGGAAGGGGAGGTGAGAGAGAGTGTATTTAAATGTAACAAACAAATTAATTTTTTAACTTTTTAAAAAAGAGAGGGAGACAGGGAGGGAAAAGTTACCAAGTTCTGGGGCATGATGATGGTGGAGTCAAACCCAAGGCATACAGCTGTTGGGAAATGAAGAGTTACTGGTCTTTGAGCCTTTTTTAAATGGAGACTGAGTAAGGAGTTGGGCTCCTGATGAAATATGAGTCCCCAAAGTGAAGCAGTCTTCAGGGTAAATGAACTTCCTGGTAATGAGCTTTTTCTGGGTGCATGTGGATGGTGGAGTTGAATCTAAGGCATGCAGCTGGTACCCATCCATACAGTTTGGCATCTTCCCAGCTTGTTGGCTTAAGGCAGTGATTCTCAAAGTGGGCGCCACCGCCCCCTGGTGGGTGCTGCAGTGATCCAGGGGAGCGGTGATGGCCACAGGTGCATTTATCTTTCCTATTAATTGCTATTAAAATTTAAAAAAATTAATTTCCAGGGGCGCTAAGTAATATTTTTTCTGGAAAGGGGGTGGTAGGCCAAAAAAGTTTGGGAACCACTGGCTTAGGGCATTGAGAAGTCAAGTGATCTGCCCAGGGTCACACAACTAGCATGTATCTGAGGAATGACTTGAACGCACACCTCTCTAGCCTCAAGTTTGTCCTTTTCCTCGATGTCCTCCTTCTACTCATGAAAAAAAAGATAATGGA
>NW_025383891.1:0-6339 GCF_016433145.1 Gracilinanus agilis
ATATATATATATATATATATTCCACTCCTGCATGCTTTGTGCCAAGCATATATATGGCAGGAGTTGAATCAATTTTTGTTGATTAATTGTTGTTGCATCATTATTTCCATTATCCACAAGATTATATGAATCACACATGGATTAGATAATTATCAGTAGGAATTTTACATTTTGGAACCTGAGGTGAAAATTACAGAAATATTTCAGAGAAAATTTTAAAATAAATAGATTTTGGGGGAGGGAATAATGGGAAGATGGCAGAGTAGGGCATGAAGCTTTCTCACCCTTTTAAAACCCTCCCACAACTAATCAAAAATAACTCCACAGAATCAATGATAAAAGTGGCAAAACAAAACAAAAACAAGCAAAAACAAACAAACAAATAAAACAGACAGGAGTCAGAAGTAAAGATTAACAACCAGAAACAACTAAGGAGAAAAGTTTTTTACTTCCCTGGCCTCAGTTCCACAACAAGAGGCCCTGGAGGCAGGAACAGAGCAAACAGAATAGAATCAATAAAACATATTCTGAGCCCCAGAGCGTCAACCCAGAGGATATCAATGAAGCCAGCAGGGAGAGGGTGCTAGGAGCAGCTGTAGACTATGGCCTCAGTTCTGGAAAACCCTGCTGGCTGGCCACTGGATATTGAAGGAGTAGACACCACGGAGTCTACAAGCACCAGGTCCTGAGGGCAATACCTCAACCTTTACTGCTAACAAACAATGGATTTTGGAGCCCAGAGGAACATAGACTAGATATCTTCTCTATCCCGGTCTGTGGCAGTAGAAGAGGAGTGAAGATGATTCCTGAGGGCCTGGGGCCCCAACAGCTGTGATTATTCCCAGGAGAAAGGAGTCTCTGACTGCTGACATAGGAGGAGGCAGACTATCTATTTACAGTTAGAGTATCAGAACTGCCAGCAGGTTCTTGTTGAAATATCTGAGGTCAGTCATAGACTGAGCTTAAGCAAGGGCCAAAGATTATGCCAGACCCTGGAAGCTAAAAACTGGAATAAAGAAATAGACCCCAGAGAAAAACAAACATAAAAAATACTGAAAGTTGAGGTATCATACTCCAGCACCATTGTGGGTCTCCAATAAAAAAAAAAAATCAGTCTATTGGCCTGGTTGCTAAAATTAAAAAAAAAAAAAAAGCAAAACAGAAGGAACTCAACTATTGATAGCTATTTTGAGGACAGAGAAGACCTTGGTTCAAACTCAGAGGACAATGAAGAAAAAACACCTACTTCAAAAACAGTAAAGAAACACAATAATTAAGCTCAAAATGAGTTTTTTGAAAAAGCTTTAAAAAGACCTCAAAAACCAAATGAGAGATTAAAGAAAAATTAGAAAAACAAGAGCAACGCAAATAGAAGCAAGAAAATTATAAAAGAAAAATGAAAAAAGAGATTCAGAAACTGATACAAGAAAATTATCTATTAAGAATAAGAATTGGACAAAGGGAACTCAATTTCCTATGGCAACAAAAATCATAAAGCAGAAATTAAAAGAATGAAATTATATAAAACAATAAAACGTTTTATCACAAAAATAACTGACCTAGAAAGTAGATCAAAGAAAGGCAATATGAAAACAGTTGAACTCCCAGAAATTAATGATAAAAAAATAGTTTAGACACCATACTTCAAGAAATCACCTGGGAAGAATTCCCAGCAATTCTAGAATCATAGGGTAAAAAAGAAATTAAATTAATACATGGATCACCACCTCAAAGACACTGAAAGATAGTTGCTAAGTTCCATAGTTCCCAGATTAAGGAAAAAATGCTAAAAACAACAAGAAAAATGTAAATATTATGGAACTACAGTTAGAATAACACAAGACTTGGCAACTATAATTTTAAAAGGACACAGAACATGGAACACAGCATTTTATAAAGCAAAAGAATTGTGCTTACAACCAAGAATAACATAGACAGCAAAACTGAGTATAATTATGAAAGGTGAAAAAATGATTATTTAATGAACTTAATGAGATTCAACTATTCCTAGGAAGAAATACCAGAAGTCAGTAGGAAATTTGATCCATAAGAAATATACAAAAGGTAAGTATAAATGACTAAACATAAGTGTCCCAAAAGGTCGATTTGTTTATTTCTTTGATTCTTTTATGGGAAAATGTAATCTAGAGCCCTTAGGAAAGGCATCATTGCTAGAATATTTTGAAGGAGCATGTATGGTGGAAAATTTGAGTGCAAGGTGAATGCAATGGAATGAGCCAAAATAGTAATGAAATAGACCAGGAGGAAGTAATGTGCAGTGAATATCTCATATGGAGGAGGAATGAGTTGAGAGACTGCCACATAGATGGGGAGGAGAGGTAAAGAGCTGGTATTATTAGAACCTTACTCTCATCAGATTTGGAATAAAAAGAGAATAACATACACAATTAGAATGGTAAAAATCTTAAAATACAGAGAAACAGGAGGTAAAGGGGAAGAGGTAAGGGAGCAACTGGAATAGAATAAGGGAAGGACCAAGCAAAGGAAAGGCCCTTAATGAATCAAGGGTCTAAAAGGAGGAAATGTATATTAAGAGAAAGTAGGGCAAAGGGATAAGAAAAGAGATGGATGCTGGGAAAAAAGTATATATCTAGAAAGAGAGGGGTAAGGTGAGAGGATAAAGGATAAGGGAAGGATTTTTAGAATTTAATGTATATCAAGAAATAGGTTGGCGAGATAAGTAACAGACTTTTGGAAAGGTGAATAGACTATAAATTAAAAAACACAAGGAAAAAGACTAAGGAGAAATGCTTAGAAAAGTGGGTCAATTTGGAACTAGAAGAGCAAATGGAAAGGATAAGGGAAGATTTCTAAGAAAGGTTGCAAATTGGAGAGATAGTGGACAGAAAAAAATGGACAGCTGAGGAGGGATACAGCAAAAAGAAAGGAAAATAAGGGCAGTGAGGTAAAAACAATGTAGGGAAATGCACATAATTATGACATTGAATGTGAATGGGATGAATTCATCCATAAAATAAAAAAAAATGATAGCAGCATGGATGAAAAACCAAACTTTAACATTATGTGCCTTACAAGAAACATAACTAAAAATGAAAGACATTCAGAATAACAATAAAGAGGTTGAGCAGAATATACTATTATTCCTCAGCTGATCCAAAGAAAGCTGACGTAGCAATCATGATCCAACAAAGTTAAATCTAAGGTAGATATAGTCAGAAGTGATAAACAGAGAAGCTATATTATTTTTAAAAGGTACTATAGATTGTAAAGATAGAATCTTACTTTTTATAACTCTAATATTGAATCAAAACCCAATTTTAATTGTTATAAGATAAGAAAGCATTATCAATATTAAACCTATATGCATCAAATATACCATTCAATTTCTTAAAATAACCCTTACTTTCCATCTTAGATTTAATACTGTGTATTGGTTCTAAGGCAGAAGAGTGGTAAGGGTTAGGCAATGGGGTTAAATGACTTGCCCAGGGTCACACAACTAGGAAGTGTCTGAGTTCAGATTTGAACCTAGGACCTCCCATCTCTAGGCCTGGCTCTCAATCCACTAAACAACTCAGCTGCCCCCAGCATTCAAATTTTTAAAGGAAAAACTAGATGTGGTCCAGACAGAAATAGATCAAAAAATAATAGTGGAGGACTTTAATCTTCTCGTCTCAGAACTAAATAAAACTAACCAAAAATAAATAAGAAATAAGTAAAGCAGATGAACAGAAATTTAGATAAGTTTAATATGATAGATATCTGAACATAAGTGAATGGGAACAGACTAGAGTATACTTTCTTTTGAGTGTTACATGGCACCTTTTCAGAAACTGACCATGTATGGGGGCACAAAAATATTATAGCTAAATGTAGAAAAGCAGAAATATTAAATACATGCTTCTCAGACTTTAAGGAAATAAAAAATTACATATAATAGGGAACATGAAAAATTAATTAAAAATGAATTAGAAAGTAAATAATCTTAAAATGAGTTAAAAAACTAATTATAAAAATACTAAATAATTCCATTAAAGACAATGATAATAATGAGATGATACCAAAACCTGTGGGATACCCAAAAGCAGTAATTAGAGGAAATTTTATATCACTACATACTTTTATACGCATATGCACACACACACACACACAGACACACACACAGAATCAATGAATGAAAGCAATTTAAAAAAAATAGAAAAAGAACAAATTGAAAATCCCCACCTAAACACCAAATTAGAAATCAAAAAAATTAAAGGTGAGATCAATAATATTGAATGTAAATAACTATTGAATTAATAAATGAATCCAGGAGTGGGGTTTATGAAAAATCAACAAAACTGATAAACCATTCGTTGATCTAATTTTTAAAAAGAGGAAAGAAAACCAAATCACTAGCATTAAATATGAAGCGTGAATATACCACCAATGAAGTTAAAATTAAAGCAATGTTTAATAGTTATTTTGTTCAATTGTATAAACACCAATTTAACAATGAAAAAGAAATAGAATAATATTTTAAAAATAATAAATTGCCTAGACTATCAAAGCAAGAAATAAAATATACCTAAATAAACCTATTTTAGAAAGGGAAATTGTACACACCATGAATGAAATACCCAAGAAAAAAAAGTGACCAAATGCATTTACAAGTGAATTCTTCCAATCATTTAAGGATCAACTAATTCCAATATTATACAATTTACAAGAAATAACAGATAAAGAAGGAATTTAGGTAGATTATTTTAATGAAAAAAATATGGTCCTTATACCTAAACCAGGAAGAGCAAAAACAGAGAAAGAAAATTATAAGCCAATCTCATTAATGAATGTGAATGCAAAAATCCTAAACAAATAAACAAAAAGACTACAACACTATATCACAAGATAATACATTGTGACCAAACAGGATTCATACCACGAATGCAGAGACGGTTTAACATAAGGAAAACTATCAACATAATTGATTATATCAATAACAAAAGTAATAAAAATAATATAATTGTATAATAGATGCAGAAAAAGTCATACAAAATTCAACACTCATTCCTATCAAAATCACTGGAAAGCATAGGTATAAATGAAGTTTTTCTTAAAATGATACAAAGCATTTACTTAAAACCATCAATAAATATTATTTGTAATGGGGAGAAAGTAGAAGCTTTTCCAATAAGATCAGGAGTGAAATAAAATGCCCATTGTCACCAGTATTATTTAAAATAGTATTAGAAATGCTAGCAATAGCAATAAGAGAAGAAAAAGAAGTCAAATGAATCATAATGGACAAAAAGATAATAAAATATATGCTGATGACATGATGGTATATGTAGAAATTCACAGAAAATCACCTAAAAGGTAGTTGAAACTATAGATAATTTTAGCAAAGTAGCAGGATATAAAAAAAATCAGCATAAATCATCAGCATTTTTATATATTACTGACAAAGTCCTTCAAGAAGGGATAGAAAAAAAATATTCCATTTAAGATAATCAAAAATAGATTAAAATACCTGGGAGTATACCTGCCAAAATAAACCCAGGAACTACATGAACATAATTTTATAAAACACTTTTTACACAAATAAAAACAAATCTAAATAAATGGAGAAATAGTAATTGTTCATGGATGAGTAGAGTCAACATAATTAAACTGACAATCCTAATTAAACTAATGTGTGTCTTTGATATCATCAGAATTAAATTACCAAAAAAATTTATTGAGTTAGAAAAAAATAATAACAAAATTCATTTCGAATAAAGGATCAAGAATATCAAAGGAATTAATGAAGAAAAATGTAAAGGAAGGAGGTCTCCAGCAACAGATATTAAATTGTTTTATAAAGCAGTAATTATTTAAACTATCTGGTACTGTCTAAGAAATAGAAAGGAAGAAAAGTGGAACAGAATAGTCATACAACAAAACAGCAGTAAAAGATCAGAATAATCTGGCTCTTGGCAAAACCAATTTGTGAAAACAAATCACTGTTTAGAAAAAATTACTGGGATAACTATATACTAGTTTGGCAGAAACTAGGTATAGACCAGTATCTTATAATATTCCCTAAGGTAGGATCAAAGTGGAAACATGATCTAGGCATAAAAGGAGAAATCATAAGTAAATTAGAAGAATAAGGAATAAAAATATACTACCTATCAGATTTATAGATAGGAGAGGAATTTGTGAGTCAACAAAAGATGAAGAGCATTGTGAAATATAAATGGGATAATTTCAACTTCATTAAATTGAAATGTCTTATACAAATAAAATAAATGTTGCCAAGATTAGAAGGAAATTAGGAAATTGAGGGGGGTTATAGGCAGCCTCTCAGATAGACAGCTCATTATATATATATATATA
>NW_025383892.1:0-4137 GCF_016433145.1 Gracilinanus agilis
CGGCAGCGGAGAGGCCAGCCCAGTATCGTGGCCGCCCAGAGGCCCCTGGGAGGTGTTCGAAGCCCGGGGCTGGAGGGAGGCGCGGGAGGAGCGGGGAGTTCCCTGCGCTCTGGGCTCGCGGCCGTTCTCTGAAACCCTCTCCCGTCTGGCGTCTGCCCCTGCTCGCCCGGCCGCCCGGGCTGTGAGGAGCTAATTGTGTCTCCCGCTCCCTTCGCAGCCTCGGCCCTCCCGTGCTAATGACTGCAGTCTAACCGCGGCTGGGGCTGCTCCCAGGCCCTGCCCCAAACCACAGGAGGAAGGCGGCCGGCTGCACTCCGGAGCCCCACTGGAGGCCGGGGAGTGGGCTCCCGGCGGCGGCGGCGCAGGTGGGACCTCCCTACATTACTGCCAGCCGGTGGGTGGCCTGTGCGGTCACGCCATGGGCAGGAAAACCTCGAAAAAGCTCTGAATCTCTTCCTTTGCAGCAGACGCTGGGTTAACATTAAACAAATCGATGATCAGAAAGCAGAGAGGAAAGAGGGCCAGAAAGGCGCTTTCTCGCCTCGAGCTCCCTCCCGCACTTTCCTCGCCCTGCCTGGGCTGGGGGCTGAGTCCGCAGCGCTGGGAGGGTCCCGAGAACACAAAACCGGGGCAGCTGGGTGGCTCAGTGGATAGAGAGCCAGACCTAGAGTTGGAAGGTCCTGGGTTCAAATCTGACCTCAGACACTGGACTCAGCTATGTGACGCTGGGCAAGTCACTTGACCCCAGTCTCCTAGCCCTTCCCACTCTTCTGCCTTGGAGCCAATGTTTAGTGTGGGTTCTAAGACAGAAGGTAAGAATTTAAGGAAAAACAAACAGGATGTCAGAACCTAGAGAGCCCTTCCAATCCAGAATGGGAGAGCTGGGGGCAGGGGGGCTTAGACCCCAAAATGTCAGAATTAGGAAGGGCTCTTCGAATCCAGAATGTCAGAGTTAGGAAGGGCTACTAGAACCTAGAATATCACAGTTAGGAAAAGCTCCTCGAACCCAGAATATCAGAGCTGGGAGGGACCCTGGAACACAGGCTATCAGACCTGGAAAAGCCCTTAGAGTCCAGAACGGGAGAGCAGGGAGTGGTGGTGGGGGAATGGCTGTTAGAGCCCAGAATATCAGAGTTAGGAAGGGTTCTTAGAACCCAGGAAGGGCACTTAGAACCTAGAATATCAATTAGGAAAGGCTCTTTGAATCCAGAACGTCAGAGCTGAGAGGGACCTAGAACACAGGATGTCAAAGCTGGAAGGATCCTTAGAACTTGAAATATCGACCCCAGGACAAAGTGACTGAGGAATTAAGGAAACCAGAAGTGATGGAACTGTTCTGTGAGGCACCTCTGGTGATTCCCCCACTGCCAAGGGCCGGCTTTGATCCATCCTGTTGGCTCTATGTAGACGGTCCCCTGGGTAACTTTGGCCAAAAACCTGTCTAAATCAGAGCTTTGATTAGATAACCTCTACCCAAAGAAACAGAACAGGGGCAGCTAGTTGGTTCAGTAGATAGAGAGTCAGGCCTAGAGACGGGAGGTCCTGGGTTCAAAACTGACCTCAGACACTTCCTTAGCTGTGTGACTCTGGGTAAGTCCCTTAACCCCCATTGCCCAGTCCTTACCATTCTTCTGCCTTGGAACCAATACCCAGTATCGATTTTAAGACAGAAGGTGAAGGTTTAAAAAAAAAGAAAAGAAAGAAACGGAACTGGGGAAGAAGTGGATTGTCTGACCCAAAAAATCCAGTTTTCATTTAGGACCAAGAGAATCCACTTTGGGGCTTAACTTGCTTCAAATGCTCACCAAGGGTAGAAGCAGGAACCTTCTCCAACTGCATAGTGTGCCTACTACGTGCCAGTGGGCGCTGGGGTTACATTGGCAAAATGATCCCTGACCTTCAAGAGTTTACATTCTTCTTCTCCTGAATAATACATCTTTCAATTCAATTTACTGGACAAGAAGCACCTCTTCTGTGCCAGGAAGGCTCTGTACTGGGAGCTGAGGACACCCAGACATAAAACAAAAAGCCAAACATTCCCTGCCCTCAAGGAGCTTCCTTTCTGTTTCTGGCCACATGCTCCAGGGCCTGCTGAGGCATGATAACAAAGGTGGTGGTTCCATGGTCTGGGCAGTGCAGATGGAGACTCAGCATCCTGAGTGGAGTGAGGGGGGGTCTGCGGGCCATACCCAGAACCCCCCACCCCTCCCCGAGGCCCCTGGAATCTGGCTGACACTCAGAATTCTCCCCTACTCATGTCAGTAGCTTTGGGAGAAGGATGCACCCACCATCATGGCAGCCCCAAACAGGCATTACCAGAGCAGCAGAGACTATCCCTGTGCCTGTATTTATTCTACAGACTTAGTGGCTAGAGAGCTGGAAAATCTGGGTTCAAATCCCATCACAGACACACGCTAACTGTATGATCCTGAATGAGTCATTTGACCACGCTGTCTTCGGCTGTCTCCAACTGTCTCGCCAATAAAACGAGGTGGCTGGATTAGATGACTTCTGGGGTCTTTCAGTTCTAAATCCACAATGCCAGGATCTCCAGAATCTCTCTGCCATCCCAGGGTTGTGTCTCCTGTGGACTCCTCCATTGCTCCACGGCCCCCAGGAAAAGAGGAATCCATCTGTTCTCTGTCACAGTGGAGAGTCCTCTTAAGGCTGTGATGAGACAAGGCCTCAGATCTAGTCCCTCCAGCCCAGGTGGAAAATTGAGGTGGGGGGAGGCAAAAAAAAAAATTTTATTCTTGTGGTTTAAATGATTTTGGCGTTTTCACGAGGGCACATGTAATATTCAAATTACTTCCACTCCACACTGCTGTGGCTTGCCTGCCTTGACTTCCCAGGTGAATTTGTAGTGTCTGAAATGGTCTAATTTCCCACACAAGCCATGTCAAATATAATTTGGGTGCAAAGTCGGTAATTATATGTAACATCAGTCTGATGTTAAAAACACTGAAAAATTTAGCAAGAAGAGGCAACGGGAGAGACACAAGTCTGAGACCGCAGCCGAGGCAGCGGCAGGCACAGGCCCCTCCGAATCCAAAGTCTTTAATTAATTATAGCATGTTTTCAGGGACTCAAAGGACGGGGGTCCCAGAGTGCCTGAAATTCCTTTGTGTCCCAATTATGAGCATTTGGTAGGGGGAGGGACCGAGGCAGGAGGGGAAGCCAGTGTTCAGAGAGAGCCTGAGAGAGGAAGGCTAGCCCTTGGGACTCTCTTTTCTCATTGGCCCCCCCCCCCTCCACCACATCTCCTCCTTAGGCTGGCCAGCCTACTGTCCTCTCCTGGCCCAGATCATGTTCATAACGGACTTGGAGGGGAAGATGAACTTTCCTCTCCCTCTTCTTCAGGGTTCTTCTAGAAAGATGTAGGAGGAAGAAGGGGCTGCCTAAGAACATAGACTTGGCTACTGGCCAAGATCCTCTGCAAAGCTTGGTGATGAAGAGGTTGGACAGTAAGCATGGAATCTGGAGTCTAAAAACCGGAGTTTGAGTCCCAGTTGTTCTATTCAACATCTATACGACCATGGACAAATCACTCCTCCTCCCCGTTCCTCATGAGATTTTCTCATCTGTAAAATGAGAAGGTTGGGGAGGGGGGCAGCCAGGTAGTTCAGTGAATTGAGAACCAGACTTAGAGATCTGGGTTCAAATCTGACCTCAGACATTTCCTAGCTGTGTGACCCTGGGCAAGTCACTTGACCCCTATGGCCTCGCCCTTACCATTCTTCAGCCTTGGAACCCAATACACAGTATTGATTCTAAGACAGAAGGTAAGGTTAAAAAGAGAGAAAATTGGAATCAGTGACCTCTCATGTCCCTTCCAGGTATAAATCAATGGGCTCCTATTATATAGTTTGAGGTTATTCTACTCCCCAAGTACTATCAGGTCATGTTAAATTAAATGAGTGGTAATTATGGGATCTTCCCAGACCCCATGCACCAATGCACTTTATTAATTATTTCCTATTTTCCTGTGTATAGCTTGATTATATATAATATATAATAATATTTATATATTTATGTTATATATCCTATTTATATATTATATTTTATATATTTATGTTATATAATATATTTATATATTATAAAAATCTATGTTATATAATGTATTTATATGTTATGTTA
>NW_025383893.1:0-8090 GCF_016433145.1 Gracilinanus agilis
GAGGGGGAGGGGGCAGGCTGGAACCCTGGGAAATGGGACAAGTGGGGAGGCCCAGCCGGCAGAGGCGAGGAGCCCAGAACTTGTGGAGTCGGTGCTTTGTGCAGGGGGGCAGGAGAAGGCTCCCCGGTGGAGGTGGCGCTGGGGAGGGCGGAGGACCCGGTTTCCGACTCGGTAGCTGTCCCTTCGCCTTATTCTTCGGTGAACCCTGCGTGGGACCCAACTAGTGACATTCCGTGTATTTCCCACCTCTGTGCCTTTGGATAGTCGTCCCCGATGCTTGGAATGCTTCACGGGCCGGGTGATGTGGCAGAGTGGCCCAGGCAGAGAAACATGGAAGCCAGCCGAGAGGGGCCCGTTCAGCAGCCCTCCTGGGAGCCGCCCACTAGGCCCGGAGTTGTTGCGGGACTTGTAATTGGCTCTGGGAGTGGATCCTCTTAGGATCTTGGGGGCTCGTGGAGCTTATTCGTGGAAACATGGACACTCTCTGGGTGTCCTGGTGCAGAGGCATGAACACTGGTCCTGGAGGCAGGGAGGGCTCCATTTAAAGACTAGCTCTGACCCCTTTGCCCGCCCCACCCCCCAACTCAACGGGTCTTTTCCCCTGGGAAGATGAGAACTACTTTTGGATCTTCAGTTTCCTCATCTGCGAGATGGGCATAATTCCACCCGCACTGCTTGCCTCACTAAGTTGTTTTGATAAAAAGAGCTTGGCACTAAGAGAAATTTTATTCAGGGCAGAAGAATCAGAGGCCAGAACGCTGGGCTTGGGAATGGGGTCCTGGCTCTGACCCTCTTTGGCCCTGGGAGCCATTGCACTTCTTAGGTAGCCCTCTAAGACCCCAAGTTACAGGCGTTGCTGCTCCTCCCCGTAGGGGAAGGGAGCTTCCACACAGGGAAGCATGTAAGACTCCCCTACGATCACTGCATGAGTGGATGTTGCTATTCTTTTTTTTTTTTTTTTTTTAACCCTTAATTTCTGTGTATTGGCTCCTAGGTGGAAGAGTGGTAAGGGTGGGCAATGGGGGTCAAGTGACTTGCCCAGGGTCACCCAGCTGGGAAGTGTCTGAGGCCAGATTTGAACCCAGGACCTCCCGTCTCTAGGCCTGACTCTCAATCCACTGAGCTACCCAGCTGCCCCTCGATGTTGCTATTCTTTATCAATAGACTCTTGGGTACACTGTGACCACCATGCTACCATCTGGTGCCAGCCTTCCACATGCACCGTGGTGGACTCCAGTTGGTTAACCAAGAAGAGGAAGACTCCTCCTTCCACCCCCCATCCATCCAGACCTGCCATGTCCTTGCTCTAGGGAACTTCTTGTAAGGAAAATCGCTTTGTCTATAGCAATAGGTACCTGTTTTACAACCTGTTGAGTCTCCCTCGACCTGAGCAGACTTTCGCCCTAGGTCAGTGGTTCTCCGAGTGGGTGCTGGAGCCAATATAGTACTGGCTCTAGAGAGCCCATTGTTGAATTTTCATTGTGAGCATTTACGTTCTAGAAATCAACACACACTGCAAACAGGGCTTGCTGTATTGTTTTATTGATCATCTAGCCCAGGGGTTCCCAAACTTTTATGGCCTACTGTCCCCTGGAAATTAATTTTCTTTAAAATTTTAATAGCAGGGGGCAGCTGGGTAGCTCAGTGGATTGAGAGCCAGGCCTAGAGACGGGAGGTCCTAGGTTCAAGTCTGGCCTCAGATATTTCCCAGCTGTGTGACCCTGGGCAAGTCACTTGACCCCCATTGCCTACCCTTACCACTCTTCTGCCTTGGAGCCAATACACAGGATTGACTCCAAGATGGAAGGTGAGGGTTTAAAAAAATTTTTTTTTTTTAATAGCAATTAATAGGAAAGAGAAATGCCCCTGTGGCCATCACCGCTTCTCTGGATCGTTGCAGCACCCACCAGGGGGCGGTGGTGCCCACTTTGGGAATCACTGATCTAGACTTAAGAAAGAGATGGAAAAACTGTCCATAATGCAGATTCAACTTAAAAGTGGGCAGTGGGGGCCTTCTTTTTTTCCAGAGAGGAAGAAAGGAGACAAGCATTTATTAAACACTTACTATATACTGTGCTAAGAACTTTACAAATATTACTCATGAGATCCTCAGAGCAATCCTGGAAGGTAGGGGCTGATAGCATCCCCATTTTACAGTTGAAGAAAAAGAATCAGACAGAAGTTAAGTGACTTGCCCAGGGTCACACATCTGGTAAGTGTCTGAGATCTCATTTAAACTCAATTCTTCCTGACTCCAGGCCCCTTGCTCTATCCACTGGGTCACTGAGCTGTCTCTGTTTACTTGCACAGACCCTTGGGGGTTTCTGAAAACCTGATCTATGAGATCAAAACTATTTTCATGAGATGTTTTGATTTCTAATACATTGTCTCAATGTAGAGGAGCCACATGGTTTCTTTTTCTTTTTTATTTTCATTTTTATTATCATGCAAAACCTACTTCCGGATTGGTCCTTGTTGTAAGAGCACACTCACAGTTAACCAAAAACCCCCCAAATAAAGCGGTTAGAACCTGGGGGTGAAAGATGAAGTCTGCTTTGATCTGCATCCATCCAAGTCCAACAGTCCTTCCTCTGAAAGTGGACGGCATTCCCTGTCAGAGGTCCCTCAAAATTGTCCTGGATCCTGTATTGCCGAGAGTAGCCAAGTCGCCTTTCGCCCTTGATCGTTGTCCAACATTGCTGTTACATGTACAATGCTCTCCCGGTTCTGCTTATTGCACTCTGCATCAGTTCCTGCAGATCTTTCCAGCTCTTTCTGAGATCCTCCTCTGCATCATTCCTTACAGCACAATCGGATGCCGTCTCCCACATGTACCACGGTTTCTTCAGCCATTCCCCAAGTGATGGACTTCCCTTCCTTTTCCAATTCTTTGCCACTACAGAAAGTCACATGATTTCCAACACAATAAATATCAATAGCTAGAACCCAAAGAACAAAAGCTCTTTGGGATTCTCAATCATTTTTTTAAACCCTCAACTTCTGTGTGTTGGCTCCTTGGTGGAAGAGTGGTGAGGGTGGGCCATGGGGGTCAAGTGACTTGCCCAGGGTCACACAGCTGGGAAGTGTCTGAGGCCAGATTTGAACCTAGGACGTCCCGTCTCTAGGCCTGACTCTCAATCCACTGAGCTACCCAGCTGCCCCTCTCAATCATTTTTAAGCCTGTAAAAGGGTCCTGAGACCAAAATCTCTCCTCAGTCATCCCTCTGACTCCATCTCTGCAGAGATGAATTGATTTAGTCTTCTTGACTGTTGGGCTGAGAGACTGTCCCAGGTTTCAAGGCAGAGGTTGGGGAAGCCACCCAGATGGAGGGAGCCACTGGACCCTTCCACAGAGCCAAGTTCAGCCTGTCTGGGCCTTTGGGCCTGGCTTCTGTGTTTGGGGAGCAGAAAGGTTTAAAGCCCTCCTTCTAAAAGAGGCTGCCATAATTCTTTCATCATGACAACTGACCAAGCTCAGAGCCGACTTGGTGAAAAACCACAAGCTGAGAGCATGGGGGCCAAGGGCCGGCGGGGGGAGGAGGGAGCGTTTGGCTTTGAGGCTTGAGACAGAACCCCTTTTTTCCTCTAACCTGAGCTGCTGAATATTTTTTCTGAAATGGACCAGGCCATGATGTGGAAAAAAAAGGCTCCAAATGACTACCATTAAACCAAATTCAAATGAAAGCAACGCCACCGTTTCATTATATGTCATTCAAAGTGATGACCAAAGATGGTCATTTATCCAGATCATGCCCACTAACCAGGGGTGTCCCACAGGGCTCAGTCCTGCTCCCTCTTCTCTTCCCTCTGCTATTTCCCTTGATGATTTCATCCAGTCCCATGAATTCAATTTCCAAGGTTATGCTGATGATTATCAAATATACTTATCTAGCCCTAACCTCTCTCCTGCCCTTCAGTCTTTCATCTTCAACTGCCTTTCAGACATCTCAAAATGGATGCCTTGTAGACATCTTTTTTTTTTTTTAACCTTTATCTTCCATCTTAGAATCCATACTGGGGGTTGGTTTCAAGACAGAAGAGTGATAAGGACTAGGCAACTGGGGTTAAGTGACTTGCTCAGGGTTACACAGCTAGGAAATGTCTGAGGTCAGATTTGAACCCAAGACCTCCTCCCTCCATGCCTGGCTCTATCTACTGAGCTTCCTGGCTGCCCCATCCTGTAGCGTCTTAAATTCAACATGTCCCCAAACTGAACTCATTAGCTTTTCCGAGACTCTTCCTTCCTAACTTTCTTATTACTGTCCACTATCCTCTCAATTGCTTGGGTTCCCAACTCAGGGATCATTATTGACCCCTCACTGTCGCTCATCCCCCATATCCAAGCTGTTGCTAAGGTTTGCTGATTTTCCCTTCTGTCCTCTAACACTGTCTCCACCCTGGTGCAGACCCTCCTCTCCTCAGGTCTTGATTACTGCACTAGCCTCCTGGTTGGCCCTCCTGCAACAGTTCTCTTCCCCACTCTAACTCATTCTCCACTCAGCCATCATAGGGATCTTCCTGGAGGGTAGGTCCAACCATGTCACCCTCTTACTCAGTAATCTCAGGTGGCTCCCTATCACCTCCAGGACCAAATACCAATTCCTGTTTGTCATTCTGAGCCTTTTAAACAATTATTTATTTAATAAATTTAATTATATATATATATAAAATATATAATATAAACATAAAAATAATATAAATATAAAAATATATAAAAATATTTAATAATTAAAGGCCCCTTTCCCTTTCCCAGGCTTTTTTTACACCTTACATCCCCTAGACACTTTTTGATCTGGTGATACTGGCCGCTTTGCCATTCCAGGGACAATGCACTCAAGGCATTTTGCTGATTGTCTCCATGCCTGGAATATTTTCCCTTCTCATCTCTTCCTCCTGGCTTCCCTGGCTTCTTTCAAGCCCCACCTTCTATGGGAAGCCTTTTCCAATCCCTTTTAATTCTTGTGCCTTGCTCCTATGGATTATCTCCAATTTATCTTTATATAGTTGTTTGTATATAATTATCTCCCCCATTTACACTCTTTGAGGACAGGGACTATCTTTTACGTCTTTTGGAGTCCCTAGCACTCAGTGCAGTGACAGACACATAATAGGTGCTTAATAAATGGTTATTAACTGATTGCTGACTGACATCAGTTTTGAGGTGACTATGGCGAGCCAGCGACTCCAAAATATTTTTGGTGGAGCAGTGGAGTGATCCAAACAATTCTGGGAAATGATTTAAAATACTCTTTGACCCATCAATCCCTTATTGGATGTCTACCATTTTAGTTATTTAAAGTGAAAAATATATTTACTTACCATTTTTTTTTCTGTAAATGCAGTCCAAAAAATTTTTTTTTTTTTCCAGTCAGTGACCAACACAGATTCTGAATGAGAATGAATATGGGATTTATAGAAACCCCTGTCTTTATGTGCAACCATAAGGATGGTCCAGATCCATAAAGAAAAGAGAGTATGCTTTCTATTTTGATTTTCTTTCAGGGAGACAACAGATCTATCTACCCTATCTACCTCACCAGGTTCTTGAGAAGAAATTAATTTCTAAAGCTTAAAGTGTTATGAAATGTGAGTTAGTCCAATTTCACAAGCATTTATTAATCATCCATTGCCTGCCTGGCAGTGTGGACTACAAAGACAAAGATGAAACTGTCCCCACCCTCAAAGAAAGTAGCAGTGTGGTATGGAAGTTAGAACAATGGACTCAGAATTGGGGAGACCTGGCTCGGAGGGCCAGGTAGTTCTAGAGTCACTTTCTGACCCTCAGTTTCCTCATCTGTAAAATGGGGATAACAGGACCTTCCTTGCAGGGTTGCTGTGAGGCTAAAAATGTACTAAATAAATGCTGACTACTTTTTCATTATTATTCTTTGTTGCAGTTGGGAACGTGCTGAATCGGAAAGGCACCGAGACCAACCGAGTCTCCGTTGAGCAATTCAGGTAAACTTGGCTTCACCTCTTGGCCTGGCCGGGCCCTTTTGCCTGAAGAGAATATATTAGCATCAGATTAAACAGCCAACCTCATAAACATGTGTGATGGGGCATGGACCAATCAAAACATACCGAGCATTCTTTGCCTAAGGATTGGGAAATGGGATCGTTTTGGAATCGTTCTTTGGCAAGACGCTCAGCCCGAAAGAACTAAACACGAGCCCATAATTATTTTTTAACGGGGCCAGAGAATCATTCCGCCTCCTTTCTGACATCCCGTATTGATTTCAGAGCCCAGGGAAGTGCAGGGATGTGTTTTGTGTTCTGAGGGCAAAAAGCTCATGTCTGTTTAATTTCACAACACAGGCTGGAAGGCCTTGTGGGACGGGATGTTGTTTTTGTCCGCTGGGTCGTTCCAGGTTCCCGAGGAACCCGATCCAGGAGCTGCCTTCAGCTTGAAGAAATCACATTTCCATGTGGCTCTCCAGGCCAACGACTGCCTAAGCAGATTTTTGTGTTTTAGACGCTCCGTCCTCCAGCGAGAGTTGTTTGGGGCAATCAATCATGGACGTTCATCACGGGCTCTGGCTGCGAGCCCCCAGAAGGGCCTCCCTGCCGCTGGCTTTGGGGGGAAAGTGGATGGCTTGAGGACTCTGGGCTGGATGCAGAGCCAAGCGCAGATTTCTAGCTCATGGTCAGTCGTGGTGGAGGTGGGACCTGCGCTTCTTCAGTTCGTTCTCGCATGTGGGATGTTCTTGGGGTGAGGGAGTGCGGCGCACTGGGCAAAAGGGAGATTCCCTGACTCAACCAGTGGGCTGACCGCCTCATCCAGGCTACCTCCGGGCGGCTCATCTCCCTCAGAAATTCTCTGGCGAAACACCAGAGGGCAGGGCTGGCTTCTCGTGCCCTTCACTGGGAGTCCAGGGATAGACACCAAAGAAGTCACAGATAGGTCAGGAAGGCTTGAGTTCAAATGTGACTTCAAATACTAGCTGCGTGACCCCCTGCAAAAGTCACCGAGCCTCTGCTTCGGTCAGTTTTCTTATCTGTAAAATGGGCACAATGGTGATGATCTACTTTCCAGGGTGGTTGTGAGGAAAAATTAAGATGCTTTTAAAGTACTTTGCAAACTTGAGAGTGCCGCGTCCATTTGAATGGTTGTTAATGTTAGGTGCCTCAGTTGGCGAAGGCTTGTGTCATCTCCCAGGCTAGGAAGGAAAACATCTCCCAGGCTGGAATTGGTGGTCCTTAGTGGAAACTGGCTGGGTGCGGGGGTTGGGGCTGGATCTCAGAGCAGTTACATTCCTCCTGGGCGCTTAATAAGCTAGTTTAGAACTTAGAACAAGCTGCAGCATTCTGTCATTATGGCTTACGGCTGGAAGGCAGCTGGCGAAGTGGATTGAAGCTGGCCTCCAAATCGGCACAGTCAAGTCTTGCAGCTGTCACAGGAAGTCCAAGGGGTCTTTGTGAGCTCATGGACGAGTCTGGGGGGGGGTTTCTTGGCAAAGATACTGGGGTGGTTTGCCATTTCCTTTTCCGGTGTGTCCCCATTGTACAGATGGGGAAACTGAGGCAAAGAGGGGTTATGTGGCTCATCCAGGGTCAATAGCTAGTAAGGATCTGAGGCTGTATTTGAACTCAGATTTTCCTGACTTTAGGCCCAGCACTCTACCCATGCACCTCCCTGGGCAATTCTCTAAGAATAAAAGTCAATCTACACTGGTGGAGGGAATATCTTCATTATATCAGTGAAATCACAGGTCAAGTCTATCTCTTTCTATTTGTTCTGATGTGACCTTCATTTCTGGATATGCCCCTCTTCTCTCTCTCTCCACTACCCAAAGTTTTTTGTAACAAAAAAAAAGAAGAAAATAACAACAAAGCTTTCCAGTAAAATTAATCAACATACCAACCAAATCTAAAGTACCTGCAACATTCTACACCCATTATCCCTACCTCCACAGAGAAGGGAAGGAAGGCCATATTCTTAGTACTTTTCTGTCTTATAATCACACAACATTCAGCTCTTCCCTCCCTCCCTTCCTTCCTTCCTTTCTTCCTTCCTTCCTTTCTTCCTTCCTTCCTTCTTTTCTTCCTTCCTTCCTTCTTTTCTTCCTTCCTTCCTTCCTTCCTTCCTTCCT
>NW_025383894.1:0-2580 GCF_016433145.1 Gracilinanus agilis
TACAAAATAAATGCACATAAATCATCAGCATTTCTATATATTTCCAATACATCACTGCAGTAGGAAGTAGAAAGAGAAACACCATTTAAAATCAGCCTAGACAATATAAAATACTTGGGAATCTATCTACCAAAATAAACACAGCAATTATACGAAAACAACTACAAAACACTTTCCAGACCAATAAAACTGGATCTCAACAATTGGAAAGCCATTGATTGCTCATGGGTAGGACAAGCTAACATAATAAAAATGACCATTCTACCCAAATTAATTTACCTATTTAGTACCATACGTATCAAACTACCAAAAAACTTCTTTACTGAATTAGGAAAAACTATAACAAAGTTCATTTAGAATAACAAAAGATCAAGAATATCAAGGGAAATAATGAAGAAAAATGTGAAGGAAGGGGGCCTAGCAGTACCAGATATTAAACTATACTATAAAGCAAGAGTCATCAAAAAAGTATGGTACTGGCTAAGAGACAGAAGGGAGGATCAGTGGAATAGACTTGGGGTTAATGACATCAGCAAGACAGTGTATGATAAACCCAAAGAGCCCAACTTTTGGGACATGAATCCACTATTTGACAAAAACTGCTGGGAAATTTGGAAAACAATATGGGAGATATTAGGTTTAGATCAACATCTCACACCCTACACCAAGATAAATTCAGAATGGGTGAATGACTTAAACATAAAGAGGGAAACTATAAATAAGTTGTGAACACAAAATAGTATACTTGTCAGATCTCTGGGAAAGGAAAGATGTTAAAACCAAGCAAGAGTTAGAGAAAATACAAAATGTTAATTAAATGGTTTTGATTATATTAAACTAAAAAAGTTTTGTACAAATAAAAAAAAGTAGCCAAAATCAGAAGGGAAACAACAAATTGGGAAAAAATCTTTATAACAAAAAACTCTGACAGGGGTCTAATTACTTAAATATACAAGGAGTTAAATCAATTATATAAAAAAATCAAGCCATTCCCCAATTGATAAATGGGCAAGAGACATGAATAGGCAATTTTCAGGTAAAGAAATCAAAAGTATCAATAAACACATGAGAAAGTGTTCTAAATCTCTAATAATTAAAGAAATGCAAATCAAAACAACTCTCAAGTATCACCTCACACCTAGCAGATTGGCTAAAATGAAAGAAGGGGAGAGTAATGAATGCTGGAGGGGATGAGGCAAAATTGGGACATTGATGCATTGCTGGTGGAGTTGTGAACTGATCCAAACATTCTGACTGGCAATTTGGATCTATGCTCAAAGACCTATAAAAGAATGCCTGCCCTTTGATCCAGCCATACCGTTGTTGGGTTTGTACCTCAATGAGATCATAGATAGACTTGTACGAAAATATTTATAGCTGCGCTTTTTGTGGTGGCAAAAACCTGGAAAAGGAGGGTATGTCCTTCAATTGGGGAATGGCTGAACAAATTATGGTACATGCTGGTGATGGAATACTATTGTGCTCAAAGGAATAATAAACTAGAGGAATTCCATGTGAACTGGAAAGACCTCCAGGAATTGATGCAGAGCGAAAGGAGCAGAGCCAGAACACTGTACACAGAGATTGACATACTATGGTAAAATCGAATGTAATGGACTTCTGTACCAGCAGCAATGCAATGACACAGGACAGTTCTGAGGAACTTATGGTAAAGAACGCTACCCACATTCAGAGGAAGAACTTCAGGAGAGGAAACATAGAAGAAAAACAACTGCTGGAATGCATGGGTTGAGGTGGACATGATTGGGGATGTAGACTCGAAAGGACCACACCAATGCAACTAACAATAATTTGGAAATAGGTCTTGATCAATGACGCATGTTAAAACCAGTGGAAATGTGCATCGGCCAT
Source organism: Gracilinanus agilis (assembly GCF_016433145.1). Classification (NCBI taxonomy): domain Eukaryota; kingdom Metazoa; phylum Chordata; class Mammalia; order Didelphimorphia; family Didelphidae; genus Gracilinanus; species Gracilinanus agilis. Next base: position 1,873 of record NW_025383894.1, read on the forward strand.
GGGTGGGGGGAGTGCGAGGGGTGAATGGGAAAGTAGGAGCATGAATCATGTAACCAACTTAAAAATGAATATTAATAAATGTTTAAAAAAATTAAAAAAATACTATCTATTCAAGATTTTTCCCAAATAATATGGCATTTTGGAGTTAGTCTTTCTCTTCTTTGATATATCTTAAAAAGTGATCCTTTAATGGTTTCTAATTTGTGTTGCCATTAGCATGAATTTTTTCTATCCCTGTTATGGGGCAACACAATCCTTTCAGTTCCTCAGGCTCACATCCTATATGTAGCTCTTGATTCCTTACAATCTCTCATCCTGACCCCCTCCAAATCCAATCTCCTGCTAAATCCTGCCAATTTTACCTTTTCAACCTCTCTCAAATATGCTTCCTTGCTCTTCTAACAATATTATCATTCTGATACAGGCTCTCATAACCTCAATCCTGGACAGTTGCAATACCCACTGATGGTTTATCTGCTTCAAGTCTCTCTCTACTTATATCTCTTTTCCAAAAGTGATTTTCCTATGTTGTCTCCAGGGTTTTTTTTAGTAGGGTAACAACATAGTTGGACTTGTGGATTAGGAAAATCATTTTTAAAGAAGATATAAGTAAGGGGAGACGAGACTCTCTTCCTTCCTCTTCTCTCTCTCTCTCTCTCTCTCTCTCTCTCTCTCTCTCTCTCTCTCTCTCTCTCTCTCTCTCACACA
>NW_025383895.1:0-5738 GCF_016433145.1 Gracilinanus agilis
ATGAAAAAAATATATATATATAATACTACTCAGCATCCCTAACTACAGAGAAGGTTTCATATATATGAAACCTTCTCTGTAGTTCTTTCCATTTCTGTTCTATCATATTTACTATCTATAAAAACAGGTAGTGGCCAAAAGTCTTTATTTCTGTGATTAATGATAGCAACAGATAGAGACTAGGAACTGTTAAATAATGTCATGTTTTATTTACTTGACCATTTTATTATTTTTATTTTTTTCCCTTTTAAGAGACAGACACTATTCCCATTCAGTTCAGTTGAGGCATATGAGGATTTAAGAAGAGTTCCTTTAGAATTAATTCCCACATTATAAAGTGGGTACCATAATAATCCCCCAGACCTAGAGTTAGCACAGTCCCAGGAGCTAAGATACATTCATACCTACATATAATACATAACATACATATGTACGTACATATAAGTACATACACACATGAAGATTTATTGGACTTAAAAATGTTAAAAAAAAACCAACAAAACTGTTCTTCATTCTTAGACATTTGGGGTCTTAGGCTATCTACCTCTGTCTTAGATTAAATATAAAAAAATCTTTCACGGAAACACCAGCCCGTGTTAAAATGACTCACTGAATGAGGGCTGGGGAATTTGTGGGCATTAGAATTGCCAAAGGTGGATATTACTGTAAAGTTTGCTTACTATGTAGGAAAAATTTATAACACAAAACCTGGTTCCCTATCAGACTTCTCCAGTGAGTTTATACTTGCAGTATTACCATTACTCAAGCTCAATGTAGCACAGAGATTTGTGTGGAGTGCATATAAGGTTGCGTTTAAGCAAACCTTCAGGAGCTTTCATGACTACAAAGGTGAAGGAGGTTATACATATCTTTTCCTTCACTTAATGTTTAATGAACCTGAATTTCTCACTGTATAAAATATGCTTAAAGTGAATTCCAATGCAAATCATTGAGCAAGGCACTGTTAGTATGAAGGCAAATTAATTCCTGCCCTCAAAGAATTTACATTTTACTCAGCAAGAAAATATGTTTTCAAAGACTCCGAGTTTGAATTCTAAGACTCTTGAAATATTGTACCCTATGATCTTGGGCAAAACACTTAACCTTTACAAGCCTCAATTTCCTCATTTGTAAAATGAGAAAGTTTATATTTCTGTGATTTTCTAGTTCTAAATCTATGATGCTATGCGTGTTTTTTCTATTATAAGTATTTTTTAAACTTTTTTCTGAACTATACTTTGGTACAATTTTCAATAATAGTTTTCTGATACCTTGTGATCCACATTGTTTCCCTTCTGACCACCATTTCTCCTTTCCCAAGACAAAAGGTAATATAAGATAGGTTGTATATGCATTATTATTACACGACATATCTCCATTTTCATAATATTGTGGAAAAGTACATGAATTGTTTACACGATAAAAATTCTTGAATGAAATAACATGCTTGAATCTGCATTCAGATTTCATCAATTCCTTCTAGAGCAATGGAAACCCTTTTTCTTCATGAGTTCCTAGGAGTTGTCATGGATTCTTACATATAGTTAAGTCATTCACACTTGATCATCATACATTATTGTTATTATTATGTACAATGTTCTTCTGATTTTGCTCACTTCACTTTGTTTCACTTCATATAAATCCAGATTTCTTTATATGATCATCTTGTTTGTCATTTCTTATGGCACAATAGTATTCCATTACATTATAAACTACAACTTGCTCAACCATTCCCCAATTGATTCCTTCAAGTTTCCAGTTCATTATTACCACAAAAAGAGCTATTATAAATATTTTGTACAAGTGGTCCATTTTCTCTTCTTTAATCTTTTTGGGATACAAACATATATACAGTTTTATGATCCTTCAGATATGGTTTCAAATTGCTGTTGAGAATGGTTGTATCAGTTCACAACTCTACCAAGAGAGTATTAGTGTCCCAATTTTTTCTACTTTCCCTCCAATATTTATCATTTCCTTTTTTTGTCATATTAACCAGTCTGATAGTTGTGAGGTGGTACCTTAGAGTAGTTTTCTAATCAGTAGTGATTTGGAGAATTTTTTTCATATTACTAAGGATAGCTTTGATTTCTTCATCTAAAAAACACCTATTCGTATCTTTTGAAAACTTGTAATTTGGAGAATGCTTTGTATTTTTTTTAACAAATTTGAGTATATTTGAAAAATGAGGACTTTGTCAGAAACCATTGCTATAAAATTTCCCCCAGTTTGGTGTTTCTCTTCTAATCTTAGTTGCATTGATTTTGAATTTGTAATCAAAGTTATCTATTTTACATATAATAATGTTCTCCATGTCTTGTTTGGACATAAATTCTTCCCTTCTGCATAAATCTGACGGGCAAACTATTCTATGTTCCTCTCTTTTGTTTATGGTTTCACAATTTATTTCTAAATCATGTATCCATTTTAACTTTACTTTGATATATGGTAGAAGGTCTATGCCTAATTTCTGCCATACTATTTTCCAGTTCTTTTCAGCAGTTGTTTTTTTTTCAAATAGGGAGTTCTTCCAAAAGCTTGTGTCTTTGTGTTTTTCAAACACTAGGTTACTATGGTCATATACTACTACATATTGAGTGTCTAATCTTTTCTATTAGTCCATGATTCTATTTCTTAGCCAGTACCAGATTTTTTTGATGGTTGCCACTTTATAATCTAGTTTGAATTCTGGTATAGCTAAGGTACCTTCCTTCATATGTTTTCCATTTATTTTGTGCATGTTGCAGAGGGAAATCTTGTTAATATATAAGTTGGATTGGTTAAGAGAGTTAAGAAATGAGGATGGACCTGTTTGCACAAAAATATTTATAACTGCACTTTTTGTGGTGGCAAAAAATTGGAAACTCAGATGTCCATCAATTGGGGAATGGCTGAACAAATTGTTGTATATATGATGGTGAAGGAATACTATTGTGCTATAAGAAATGATGAAATGGTTGACTTCTCTAAGAACTGGAAGGACCTACATGAACTGTGGAGTAAAATAAGTAGAACCAGGAGAACATTATATATAGTAATTGAAACTTTGTGGGATGATCAAATGTAATAGACTTTGCTACTAACAGCAATACAATGATCCAGGACAATTTGAAGGGACTTCTGAAGAGAATAATATCCACATCCAGAGAAAGATCTGTTGCAATAGAAATGCAGAAGAAAACAGAGGATTTATCACTTGTTTATTTGGGTATTTGACGTTTTTGTTTTAAAAGATTATTATAAAAACTAATAATATGGAAATAGGTTTTGAGTGATAACACATGTAAAATCCAGAAGGGAAGCAAGGGAAACATGAATCATCTAACCTTTGAAAACTTATGTGTAGATTTTTTACTGGAATAAAATAAAGAAAATTAAAAATAAAATAAATAAAAATAAATTTTATCGGTTAATCATTGAGATCCTTCTAACTCTGAAATGGATTTCTGTGCAGATAGTTTGAGAAAGATAAGATGGTAGGAGGATCTGGTATGGCTTCTTTTAGAAGGTAGCAATCCAAGTGAGCTTTGAAGATCCTTCTTTGCCTAAGAAAGTGTTCTGATTAATTAGGAAGGTTATTTTAGGATCTATGTAGTATATGGATTGGAGATAGGAAAGCCTGAAAGCATAGTAACTGTTTTGAAGGTTATTGCAATAGAATTAGCAAGAAGCCTTTCAGGTTAAGATGGCGGCAGAGTAAGAAGCAGCTCTTAACCTCTCCTGACTGAAACACACAAAACTCCTCAAGGGGACATAAAAACAAGTCCAGACGAACGGAGGAACCCCACAACAGGGCACATCGTGGAAGGTACGTGGAATCGAGGCATTTCCATGCTATAAAGGGGTGAAACAGCTCTCACTAAATCGCGGGCTGAGCAATCACCCCACCTCCACCCCCTCCACACACACCACCTATAGCGCTGAAGCCAGTTAAAAAGAAATAGAGCAAGTTTGGGGCACCCATCGAGTCATTGGCAGCTCCGGGGCCTGTTCCTGAGAGCAGCAAGATTTGGGACTCCAAAAAGCCAAAGAACGCACCCGAAATCTGAGCGTGGGCTTAGGGCGCAGAGCGCGGTAGCAGAGCTCAGGCTAGCTCAGAGCTCAGGCTCCACAGAGGCGTGGGTGGAAGAAGACACAGCCACGAGCTAAATCTCTGAAACCCTGAGTGGGGAACCAGCGTACGCGGGTATATGACTGTGGAAGCAGCGCCCTGAGACTTGTAAAAAAACCTCTGGCAGAGGATCAAGCAAGGGGGTCCACAGGGGGCTTGACCCTGGACAGACACTGAGCGCGAGGATAAACCTGAGAAGCTGCTGGGCTAACCATGGCTACCCAGTCTCAGGAAGTTCAAAAGAGAAAGATTAACAACAAGAAAAAGAAGTCTTTAACACTCGACAGCTTTTACACAGAGAAAATCCAGACAACCGAGCAAACAGAGGAGGAGAACAAACAAGCATCCGGACCCTCCTCAAATAAGGAAAACTCCTCACAAGCTATGGAAGAGTTCAAAACTGAGATTTTGAGGAAAATGGAAGTGATCTGGCAAGAAAATAACAATTTAAAAGGTAGAATCTTGCAATTGGAAAATGAGGCTCAGAAACCAAATGAACTGATAAGCAAATTGAACACCAGAAATGACCAGATTGAAAAGGAATACCAGAAGATTATAGCCGAAAACCGAAAGATTATAGCCGAAAACCAGTCCCTAAAGGCCAGAATTGAGCAATTAGAAGCTAATGATCTCTCAAGACAACAAGAACAAATAAAACAAAGTCAAAAGACTGAAAAAATAGAAGGAAACATGAAATATCTCAATGAGAGAGTGACAGACCAAGAAAACTGGTCTAGAAGAGACAATTTGAGAATAATTGGTCTTCCAGAAAAACCAGAAATTAATAGAAACCTGGACTCCATACTAACAGAAATAATTCAGCAAAATTGCCCTGAAGTCCTACAACAAGAGGGCAATATAGACATTGAAAGGATTCATAGAACACCTGCGACATTCGATCAGGAAAAGAAAACACCCAGAAATATAATTGCCAAATTCAAGAGTTTCCAAGCAAAGGAAAGAATCTTACAAGAAGCCAGAAAGAAACAATTCAAATATCAAGGAGGACCAATCAGGATCACACAGGATCTGGCAGCCTCCACGCTAAAAGACCGCAAGGCTTGGAATACGATATTCAGAAAGGCAAGAGAGCTGGGCTTGCAACCACGGATCAACTACCCATCAAAATTGACTATATATTTCCAGGGGAAAGTATGGGCATTCAACAAAATTGAAGAATTCCAGGTATTTGCACAGAAAAGACCAGGGCTAAATGGAAAGTTTGATATCCAACCACAAAAATCAAGAGAAACATGAAAAGGTAAATAAGATACAGAGGGGAAAGAAAGAAAACTTATAATTTTTAAATTTGCCTTTTTAAGGGCTTCAGTGAGATCTAATTATCTGTATTCCTATGTAGGGAAATGTTATGTATAATTCTCTGTAGTGAACTCTATTCACTATTATAATATTCACTATTATAGTAATCAGAAGAATAATTAACAGGGTGAGGGTGGAACACTAAATAATCTAAGATGGCATGGGGGATGGGAAAGAGGGGGTGAAGAGCAGGGGACACCAAGAGAAACTTGAGTGAATAAGAAAATAGAATATTCTATTACACACAAAGTTGGCATGGGAGGGAGAGGGGACAAATACTATTATAAGAAGGAGAGGAAGAGAGCAT
>NW_025383896.1:0-3572 GCF_016433145.1 Gracilinanus agilis
AAAGTAAATCAGCAAAGTCAATGAATGACTCCGTGAGGCCATCAATACTTCTGACACTCTAATGTCTCCTTGTAACTGGGTAGCGAACGTGTAGCCTCATGGCTGGCTATCTGTATGGCTTATTTAACTTCCCCAACAAAATGGCCTCAGTGCTCCCTCCTTATTTATGTGAGTGAGACAGCTTCCCTCTCCGTTTTAGCTCAATCTTCAGTCACTGTTTTGTAGGCCAAGAGCTGTAATGATTGCAAAAGAAATGTTTGCTGCTTTAGATGGAGCTATTAAATGAAAATTGTTCCCAAAGAAATTCTTATCTCCTGATGGGGTAGGCGAGTTACTATAAATTATGGAAAAAGGAAATTGCTAATGGGGCTTGCTTCTCTTTTTATCGGAGGCATTGTTTTATCACAGCTGTCAGGGAAAGCCTACACCTATTTTGAAAGGCTTTTACAGCTTTGAATTAAAGTCAAATGGGAAAATAAGGGGCTGTACAATTAGAGTAGCAAAGGGGGCTGACAGGTTTGGAAAAGGAAGGTGGGGTTTTGCTATTACCTTTCCACTGACAAATGGAACTGTCACAAGAGGAAGGAGAAAAAAAGCAACAGGAGAATCAGGGAAGGAAATTGACCATAAGGGTCCCTGGAAATCAGGGAAAAGGACAGTGTTGAAGCCTTTAGAATTTGTTCATGCCTAGCGGGAAGAAAAAGAGGGCTGCGGAGGGCTCTAATTTATTTCAACGGAATAAACTCTCCCCAATAGCCACCATGAACTCAAATATTTTTCTCTAAAAATCTAATAAAAGGGGACTATTTTACTTGTCAGTTTCCCGTGGATATTGGCAATATTCAACTGGCAGGCATGTGGTCATTGTGAGCATTATTTTCAAAGCCAGACCAGCAGAGGGAGCCCAGGTTTAATGGGTGAATGGCTAAGTTTCTAAATGGAACCGGTTCTCCATGATTCCAAGGCTACTGAGAGAAGTTGTATGGGAAAAGTCAATTTCTCTATTTCTCAGTTCTCTCTTCTGCCATCTATGCCCTTGGCAGAGCCACCATTAGGGACCTAATGTTGAAAGGGAAAGAATGTGAGGCTCCAATAGTTTAATTTCATTCTACATTGGCCATTCTGATAATTTGTTGTTGTTCAGTCATTTTTTTTTTTACTTGTGTCTAACTCTTTATGACGCCATTTGGGATTTTCTTGGCAAAAATACTGCAATGGTCTGCCATTTCTTCCTCCAGCTCATTTTACAGATGAGGAACTGAGGCAAATAAAATTAAGTTACTTGCCTAAGGTCACACAGTTAATAAGTATCTAATGCCAGATGTGAATCCATGAAAATGAGTCTTCCTCATGCCAAGCCCAGTTCTCTATTTACTGTGTCAATTAGCTGCCCCTATTCTGATCATAAAGCCATCGATTTAGTACTGGTAGAGATCTTAGAGACCCAGGGCCCTCCCATTGTACAGATTAAGAAACTAAGATACAGAAAGCTGTGATGTACTCAAGGCCATAGGGACAGTAAATGGCAGGACTGAAAGCTGAACCCAGGTCTCAGGATTATTAATCCAATATTATTTCCATGATGTGACAAATAGGAAATAGGGTAGCAGGTTGAAAATATTGACTCAAAAGGGATTCTTGGTATCTATCTATCTGTCTATCCATCTATCTATCCATCTATCTATCTATTTATTTATTTATCCATCCATCCATCTATCTATCCACCTATCTATCCATCTATCCATCCATCTATCTATCTATCCATCCATCCATCCATCTATCCATCCATCCACTTATCTATCTATCTATCTATCTATATCTGTCTATCTGTTTTTTAACACCTAGTCTTCCCTTAGGACAATATATTTTTACAGAAGGTGTTTGTCACTGACACAGAGGATTTCATTCCCAGAGCCCAAATAGAAGAAGGACTAAGATTAAATGTTGTCCTTGCCCTGTGGGTCCTCAATATCACCTTCCTGGGCAATAACATCAATAATTTGATCCTTTCTCTCTCCCTTTTCCAATTCATCCTTCCTACTGTTTTCAGATTAAATTCCTTTTAATGCACAGATTTAATCATTTTACTCCTTTTCTTGAAAACTTTCAAAAGTTCTCCATTATCTATCAAAAAAAGTCCAAACTTGCTAGTTTGTCAGCCAATGCCCTCCACAATCTGCTACAACCCTACCTTTCCAGGCTGATCTAATGGAATTCTCTTCCACATATGGTAAATTCTTTCCAACTGAACAGGTTTTGTCCCCTCTGTACATTTAATGCTTTCCCATCTCCATGATTTTTTTTTATTCATATAATTCCCAAATCCTCTCTTTGTCTCATATTTCTTGTTGATTGTTGTAGATCATTTTTCCGTCACATCTGACTCTTCATGACCCCATTTGAGTTTTTCTTGGCCAAAATACTGAATTGATCTGCCCTTTCCTTCTTCAGCTCCTGTTGCAGTTGAGGAATCTGAAGCACAGGGTTAAGTACCTTGCCCAGGGTTGTAAAGCTAGTAAGTATTTGAGGTCAGATTTGAACTCAGGAAAATGAGTCTTCTGGACTCCAGATGTGGCATTCTTTCCACCTCTCCATCTATCTGACCCTCATATTCCTACATAATCTGTTCAAATGTCATCCGCTTCAGTAATCTCTCTCACTTTCTCCCAATAGTAATGATTTTTCTAATTCGGGTTTGACATCAGACAAGTCCCTCAAATTCCCTAGACCTCACTTTCTTCATTTGTAAAACTAAGGCGTTGGACCAGATGATGTCTACAGTCCCTTTCTGCTCAGGTCCAATGAGCCTATATTTGACCTTAACATCTCTGCCCCATCAATGCTCTCTCCTATAAAACATGAAAGTTGCAGTCATTTGGGAGATGCAATCCCATAGACCCCTGTGATATTGGTATACATGTTGTCACCACCCATTAGATGAAGCCCTCCATTAGGATGTGAATATAATGTTTATTATTACCAATAACAATCTAATAACTTTATTATTTTATTCTCTGCCCTTTGTGCCTAACACAGTGATCTTCACACAGTAGATACTTTACCATTTGTTGAATGAGTATATACAGAATTTAAAATGAATTCATAAAATTTCAATAAATAAATAACCAATGAAATAAATGATAAATAAACTACATTTTTAAAAATTAACAACTGTGTGAGCTCTGTGTATCTTTATTTTAAATTAACATCAAGATCAAACTTCAAAGGGCAAAGCTTTTACTCAGAGCCCTGGTCAATATTTCTATTTAAAGTAAAACGATATCCAACTCTTCCTGAAAGCTATTGTTGAGACCATAATGGCAATACCATTCTTTCCTCTACAAAGTCTACATAGAAAGAAATCTTACTGCTTAGCAAATACAGCCCTCTTCTTTGGCTCCCTAAAAGGACTAGGAATGCTCATTCAAGCCTTCATCACCTTTTGTCCTTACTACTGCAATCAATTCCTAATTGTTTTCTCCTAATTCTGCTGCCAGTCTCTCCCCTCATCAATCTATGCTCCATACAGCTGCCATAGTGGTTTTTCCTAAAGTTCAGATCTGACCACATCA
>NW_025383897.1:0-4149 GCF_016433145.1 Gracilinanus agilis
TATATATACATATATATATATATATATATATGTATAATAGTCCCGTACCTAGGCAAAGAAAGAAGTAGATTTTTCTGATCACTTCTCCAGAGTCAAACTTGCTCATTATAATTATAGAATTTTGATATATTCCTTTTACAAAATTCATTTATTATTCCCAGATATCTCAGTCTCACCTTCTCTTCCCCACATCATAGAATCTCCAGGCAAAAAGACATATATAATTATCTTTTATTTTTCTATTCATCAGTTCATTCTCTGGAGTTGGACATTCAGAAATTATTCTTCAAATATTAATTATGTACCTAATTTTATATTTCTATCACAGATATAAAGAGAACAATGTATCAATAAAAGATAATTTCTTTTTCTTTAAATTCCCCCTCCACCTCACAATAGAAAAAACATGCTTGTAATACTTGTTGATCTAAGTGGCATAAACTAACAGATATGGTGTAAGCTTTAAGGCTGAGTAGCTATAAATCACCCAAAGAAGGCAGAATAGTTTTACTTTTTTTAAAAAAATAAATTGTATTTTTCTTCTTGGGTTTTTAGAAAGATGATTCCCAAAGTCTCCTTAAAAACTTGGATGCTGATGTGCATCTTTATGAAACTGACTCCCTAACAAGAGAGAAGAGAAAGGAAGCTCAGACACCAATTGAAGAAGAAATTCTTGGGGTAAGTCTTTTTCATTTACAGAAGTATGTAATATATCTCAAATATATAACCTCATAGCTCAAAGATTATTAAAGGAACCTCTGTTGCAGAAAATTTAAAAAGAAATGAATCGGACCTTTTTTCCCTGATAGGACATTTCTAGAAAGAATATTAATTCCCTCAAGCCACTAGAATAGTCCTTAGCCAATGCTTTCTTAAATGTACCCATATTATAATAGAATTAATCTTATACTTTTGCCTTAGTATAGCAAGAGGGGGAAAAAATCTAGAACAAATCATTAATCATTTAAGCCTTAATTATTCAAGGTGATAGAAGTTTGGAATTATATGTAATGATTGCAAGCAAATAACATTTTTAGCACTCACTTTAAAGCTGCTGAGTAAATGTTATACATAATATAAATTACACTAATACTTTTTTTCCACACAATCTTGTCTTTCTCCAACAAAATTTGAGAACATAGTATAAGGACTCATAAAGTTAAGTGGTGATGATTAGGAGCCATCATGGGTTCAAGAACAAGTCATGCCTAATTAACTTCATTTCCTTCTTCAGCAGTTAGCAGTATGCCTTAAGTATAGCATGCCTGGAGTTCAGGGAAAAATTGCTTTATCTCCTCATAATATATGAGTTGGATAACAGTATAGTGAGTTGGCTTTATGATTTAGACAGTAGTGATCGATGGATTTATATTCATCTAGAAGAGAGTCTCCAGTAGAATGATATGAGACAGCCCTTGGGAAAACATATTATGTGACTGTGAGAAAGTCACTTAACTCTAGGACTCAGAGAAAGCTAGGCGGCATAGTGGACAGAGTGCAAGGTCTGGAGTCAGGAAGAGCTGAGTTCAAATCCAACCTAGGATTTGACATCGTAAATGTCTGTCTCAGTTTCCTCATCTGTAAAACAGGGATGATAATAACATTTACCTTCCATGTTATTTTGAGGATGTTTTAAAAAATGCTTTAGGATAGTTCCTGGTAAATAGTAGGTGCTATATAAATGCTACTGCTAATACTACTTTTATCAATGGGGAAAATTTAACATGATGAAATTTTAATAGAGATAAATGTAAAATCCTTTACTTAGGTTTAAGAAATAAATTTTGCTGAATACAGCCAGACAGGAGCCTCCTGTGGATTAACAAAGACCCAGTTTTAAATACTGCCTCTGACACGGGCTGGCTGTATGAGCCTGGATGATAAGTGCTTATAAATTCTGATTATCTGAAAACCCTAAAATGCCTCAGGAAATTCTGTAATAGTTTAATTTTCAGAGCAGCTGTAGATGGCATTACTCTTATATATATGCATGTATATTATATATTAAATATGTATGTATTCCTTTATTTTGTTAAAAATAAATTAAATGAAGAGGAAATGGGAAAGATGGCTTCAAAACAAGTGATATAAAAAAGATGGAGATATTTTAGTGATAAATTCAATATGAGTCAACCAGGTTCAGATAGATGTTCAAGAGAGGCAGTATGGCACGTGTATTGAATGTTTCACTTAGAAAGACCCGAGTTCAAACCCTATTTTAGACACTTGATAGATATGTGACTGTGGACAAGTTACTTAAAACTCTCTTTGCTTTCAGAGTCAGCCAGATGGTAGAGTACATAGAGCGCCGGATCTGTCATCAGCAAGACCTGAGTTCAAATCTAAGCCTTTGACACTAAGTAACTATATGACCTTAACTTGTATATGTGTAACTTAATTCTTGTCTACCTTAGTTTAATCTACTTATAGGGAGCTTATTAATAAAAAATTAATAATAACAATAATAATAGTTTAATAATACCCACCTTCCAGAGTTGTTATACAGATCAAATAAGTTAATAGTTCTAATTGTACAGTGACCAGCATATATTAAGCACTTAAAATGGTTTCTTCCTTAGTTTTTTCATCTGTAAAATGAGAATTTTGCACTCATTGATCCTGTAAAGTTTCTGCCAGTTCTATGATTCTTTAGGACCTTCCTCTAATGCTTATTACCTGTGTAACCTTGAGAAAATCTTATAACCCTTCTAAGCCTCAGTTTTCTCATTTGAAAAAGAGGATAATGAAACCTATCGAACCTCCTTCACAGAGTTGCTCTGAGGCTTCAGTACAATAATATTGAAAAATTATATAAAATATAATATATATATATAAATATAATATAAAATATAAAGTGTTTTGTAAACCTCAAAGCACTACTAGGTTAAACGTTATCCTGAAAGATTGATAAGGCATCTTCCAAACCTGAGATTCTTCCTGATTCCTAGGAAGTCAGAAAAGTCAGCTCATGAATGAATTACTGACTCTGAACCACAGGAAGGTTGAGCAGGTTCTCCCTCCCGCTTAGTTAGAAAGGATTTCTAATCTGTAAGCTATTTACTTTCTCCCCAAAGCAGCCTCTCAGGATCGAGCTAATCATTGCAGGACATAAAGCAAAAGGTCTCTGCAGGTTCCAAGGGACTGATTTACAGAAATGCCAGTGAGTTTTGCTTTTTGAATTGATAACTAAGATGTGTCCCTAAAAGGTGGGGGCTGCATGAGATTCACTGGACTTTCATTAGTACCTTCTAGAATGCACCAATCAACATATCTGTATATCCAGCTGTTCTTTGATCTAAGGCTATTTTTATGATTCACTTGGAAACTTCAATAGATTTTCATATCACTGGCGACCTTCACTAGGTCCCTAGAGATCAAGTACGTCTGAACTTGGAGTCAAGAAGACTTCATGGTGAATTCCAACCCACACACTTAACTAGTCCTTTAACCCTGGGCATTCGCTTAAACCTTTAGCCCTCAGTTTCTTCTAAGGAATGAGGAGGCTGAATCAGATGAGCTGTAAGGTACCTACCACCCCTAGCTCTGTGAATCGCTGATGCGTCTTTGCCTTCCTGACAGAAACATTTTAGCCAAGGCTAAGGAATGCTGTGATATCATTTCAGCTTTCTCTGATCATTTGGTTTCTTATTTATTTTAAAATCTTCATTCTGGAGAATGAGGGCATATTATTTTTTGAGGAAATTCCACACTCACATCCACGTCAACTTAATCATCTGATTTTCAAAAATTACTTTTAAAAAACTGCATTTATATTTGAACCAGTTTTCTTAGTAATTATATCACTTGTGTTACAAAGGAGTTTAGGAATTGTTGAACAGTGGTATGTTTATTTAAACACCGAAAAATAGTATCGTTTATTTGGAAGGGCATTAGGCTTAAAGACAGAAAATGTAGGTTCAAGGCCAGTTTACACTGGACCCTCATGCATATCACTTTTCTCTAGACCTCATTTTCCATTTGTAAAATGGAGTTAAAAATCCTGTGTCTTACCCATACAAACATAAATATAGTAATATATATGCATATATTACTATATGTATACAATCAAACAATCTGAGAGTCTGAAGGGACCTTAGTGGCATCATCAAACACAGACATATATGTGTGTAAGTATAGAAATATATATAT
>NW_025383898.1:0-4642 GCF_016433145.1 Gracilinanus agilis
TCTGCCTTTGCCATCATGCAATGGTGATAGAGATGCACATGACTACTCCACCTGAGAAGCCGCTCCCAGATTTAGAAATTGCCTTGTAGATGACTCCAAATTTGAGAGTTCCTGAGTTCAATAGTTCAGGTATTAGACCTATTTTAATTTCATGATACAATGTGTTCCTTGGAGAAAGAAGATAATCCTCATGGTTCCTTTGTAGCATCTTTCTTAGGAGTAAAGACCAACAAGTTACTTAGGCTGTTTGACTCAAAAACAAAAGAGATTGCTTTTTCAGTAATTCCTCAAGTATGTTTATCTTTTGAGAAAGAATAAACCACAAGGTGGCACTATAGTCTAGAAAGGATTATGTCTGATGCTGGGAGAGGAGCAAGTTTCATTAGTGTCTCTAGGAAGTTGCTCTAGTAGCAAACACAGAGTCATTTTCTTTCTTGTGAGAAGATGGTGAGCTGTTTGAGTGTTCACCATGTTTCACAGGCTCCTATAGGTCCCTTCAGTCTATTGCATTTTCTGTGGGTGTGAAATAAAGGCCATCCTCTGCTTGACATTCGTTTAGCATCTTGAATCTTCATTCAGAAATTAGGCAGCCTTTAAACCACATTTGGGAAAAACATGAGCTATATCCTGAGTATTCTTAGAGATTTTCCTGTGGTACTTCAGATGAAAATAATAAGTCAATGAGGACTAAAATTCTTCTTTAAATCAGCCTGTAAAATCTACCAGACAAGTGTTATCTTTGAGGTTGTTGGGGCTTTGTTTAAACCTTTACCTTCTGTCTTAGAATCAATTTGATGTCTTGGTTCCAAGACAGGAGAGGAGTAAGGGCTAGGCAATGGGGATTAAGTGACTTGCCCAGGTTCACACAGCTAGGAAGTGTCTGAGGTCAGATTTGAACCCAGGACCTCCTGTCTCTAGGCCTGGCTCTCAATCCACTGAACCACCCAGCTGCCCCACAAGTTGTATCTTTGGAGAGACTCTGTGCCACAGGTTGCTCGTGGTCACATTATTAATAAGTGTCAGATATAGGACTTGAACGGCAGATAGGTGTCACAGTGCTTAGAGTGCCAACCCTGGAGTCAGGAAGTCCTAAGTTCAAATCTAGTATCTTTGCCAAGAAAACCCCAAATGGGGTCATGAAGCTAAGACATGACTGAAATGACTGAACCACAACATAATGGTACTTGAAACATGCTCTCTCATATATAGCAGAATTTATAAAGCAAAGTTTTTCCTTCAAAGTTCATCTCAGAGAAAGAAGGGCAAGGGGAAAAGTAAAAGGGACGGTATAGCTAGAGAGGAATACATATCAAGAGGTAGGAGGGTCAGGTTGAGGAGATATGGGATGTACACTTAAGGCAAGATAGGAGAGGAATTTTTAGGATCAAACTCATGTCAAGAAGTAGACTGGCATGAATTGGGGGGGGGGGGGATAAAGAAAGGATTTTTGGAAAGGTAGATAGATTAAGAATTAAAAGATAAGGGGTGGTGGGGGAACCTTTGGCAAGGTGGGCCAATTTGGAAGTAGTAGGAAAAGGGTAAAGGATAAGAGAGGATTGAGAGGTGGAGTATGAATCAGAGAGCTATTGATCAAATGAAATTGGACAACAGAGGAGGAATATGACAGAAAAAAAAAAAGGAAGAGAGAGACAGTGAGGCGAAATGAAGTAAATGGAAACGTAACTATATGACATTGAGTATAAATAGTTATGTAATTTGAAATCAAATTGGCTAATTGTGACACTTCCAGTTCTGTTAAATCAAATGTCAATCTTTTTGCATCACTATTTTTAAAGAAAAAATAATTCATAAACAACCAGGGCAGACCCGGCTAAAACACTCACTGCTGTCCAAGACTTAATGAGTTGCAAATTATTTCCTTATCTGGTTTCTATTCCCCATTTCCTTTCTCCCCACAATAGTCTATACTCTATTATTATGGAATCTTTTCCTCTCCTTTCCCCTTTTTTTTTTCTTTCTTGGTTTTGTTCTCTTCTTTTTGCTACATATAGATAGCATTCAGTTGTTCTCAAGGAAAGCCCAGAGATCTTTGCTCTTTTCCCAGGCTTTCTTCCCAGCCACTGAAAGGAAAGGGGGGGTGGGGTGGGGGAACCAACAACGAGAGACTGTGTGGTTCTGTCTGCCTTTGCCATCATGCGATGGTGATGCAATGGATCAGTGCTCAGTGACTGGCTGCCTCCAAACTGGTCATGCTCTGTTCACACATGGAGCAGCAATCGGCTTACAAGTAAATCACATCTGAGCACAAGCTGACCTCACAAAGACAACCAAAGGGGGAGTATTCATAATCTAACAAAGCATCAGTGAAGCATGAAACTAAAGGAGACCCTCTGCCTGCTGAAGGAAGCAGGCTTCTAACATCTACACTCAAGCCTGCTCAAGGAATTTTATGGACTGCTTAGTACTATCTGTTCATTTGTACTTTGAAGACATTAAATGTTAATTCTTAAAAACAGGATAGGACAGAGAGTAGCAAAGTCTGGAATGGGATAAGCAACAATAGTAGGAAAACAGAATAAATTTGGACAAAACACTAATTCTATTGTTGTAGCCCCTGAAATGTATAATGTCAATTACATAGCTCAGGTTGTCAGTTAACACAGTTAAATATCTACAGAGAGCATTTTAGTTGTAATTTGAAACTTCTTTAAATGTCTTTCTTTTTCTACATAGTTTCTACATTTACTATCTAAATACACTTTTCTTTCAAAGATTTGATACTAGGAAAGGAACAACAAAGCATCTGTGATCCTAGGAAAATCAAAGCCTCTTTAAAATGCAGCTGTGTCATTTGCTTATAAGCACTTTAAAACTATAACAATTATTTATCTTTATGAAATGTTACCTAAATTATTTCATTAATATAGTTATCTACAAATCTAGTCTAAAATTTACCTATTCACTGACTCAGTCCTTTCCTGGGAAGGGATTTTTTTAGTTATTCCTCTATCAATTATTTAGAATCCCATTATCAGTGCTTTCTTATAAATAGGTTACCATGGGAAGAAATTCACAGCTTTCACAATGCTTCTGCCTGACCTTGGCAACCATTCTCAAGAGAAAAGGCTTTATTAAATGTCCCAGGACACTTCACATTAAAAGATACCACATCAATCTACTATCTATACTTTAAACTACTCAATAGTCTCTGCTGCAAATCTGTCATGAGGATGGAGTGACTTTATTCTTTCCTTATTGCTGCAAATGTTTCCACCATACTAAAGGCACTTCCCTTTATCGGTGACTCCTTCAATAGCAGAATTGTGAACATCTATATATGGAAACGTGCTATTTCCAAGTTTATATTAATTCAAATTTTGAGTAGCTTTTGTCCTGGACCAAACAGAAAAACAAAACAACAAAACAATGAACATAGCTATACAGGATTCCCAAATATTGATTTAAATCAAGAATTCTTAAGCTTGTTCATATATATGTGTGTTATAGAGCCTTTTGCCTGTTTTGTGAAACCTATAAACTAACACCTTCTAATAACATTGTTTTGAATATACAATTTTTTAAAAGTTCTAAGTTTCAATTAAAGGTAGTGAAAATAAAGATGTAATTTTTTCCTATAAGTTAACAGACCCCTAATTTATGAATGTAGAAATGTCAGCTTAGGAACTCCTGCTTTAAGTAAAAGATAAAGGCAAAGGTCTAGTACATATTATAACATTTGTCTAATTCTGCATGAAGATATGATATGATATGATGTAAATGTTTATTACCTTTCCTTCTGCCTAGACCAGACTAAAGGCAACTTGGTATTTGCATTACCATTAATTCCTTTTCAAATTATTTGATACCTTCATTTGATTTGGGTCATAAATGGTTCTCTGAACATTCATTGATTGGCAAGATTCATCTGAGAATTC
Organism: Gracilinanus agilis; assembly: GCF_016433145.1. Classification (NCBI taxonomy): domain Eukaryota; kingdom Metazoa; phylum Chordata; class Mammalia; order Didelphimorphia; family Didelphidae; genus Gracilinanus; species Gracilinanus agilis. The sequence continues at coordinate 3,897 of NW_025383898.1, forward strand.
AGATTGGCATACCAACGCAGAAATGAATATATTTTTATATATAGGCCATAATATAACCAATCCATCCTGACATAAGCAAACAATAAATTTCAGAAGACTTTAAATGGTGAATTGAATATCATACTATTATTGATTTTTTAACTCAAGTAGTTCTGACTGGCTCTTTGTGACTCCATTTGGGTTTTTCTTAGCAAAGACACTAGAGTGGTTTACCATTTCCTTCTTCATCCTTATAGATGAGGAAAGTGAAGACAACAGGGTTAAGTGACTTGCCCACGTAGCTAAGTGTCTGAGACTAGATTTGAACTCAGGTCTTCCTAACTCTAGGGATAGCATTCTATCCTCTGTGCCATCTATTTGCTCCCATATCATACTGAATCCATGTCTATTTCATTCTATGCAATGTTGAATGAAGGCCAACCTGAAATATTTTATTATTATATCTATATATTTATATTTAATTATAAACTGTCTACAAATTCCAAACTTATCTGTATAGGAATTTGCCCATTTGTGTCTAATAATAATAAATGTGTTACATTTACTACTCAATTATAGGGATTATGTAAAACTGGATTAATCAGTTAGCCACTCAGTGACCTAAGAACTTACTGAAATGCATTTCTTTAGAGAATTTTCCTAACAGGAATTCCCAACTCTAATGAAAGCACAGGTCTTGACCAAGTCCTCCTCCTATCCCTCTTTTCCCTCCTCAAAAAAAAAAAAAAAAATATATATATATATAT
>NW_025383899.1:0-1899 GCF_016433145.1 Gracilinanus agilis
CTCTCTTTCTCTCTCTCTCTCTCTCTCTCTCTCTCTCTCTCTCTGTCTCTCTCTCTCTTTCTCTCTCTCTCTCTCTCTTTTCCTCCATCCTCTCCTTTCCCACTACTACTCAAGTTTTCACATAGATCAGCACTGCTGTGGTTCATAATGTTTTGTTGTTCATCAGTTGTCCAGACTTGATGACTTCATTTGGAGTTTTCTTTACAAAGATCCTGGAGTGGTTTGCCATTTCCTTCTCCAGCTGATTTTAAAGATGAGATGAGTCTTCCTGACTCCAGGTCTAGCACTCTATGCTTTGTGCCACCTAGCTGTCCACGATGATAATGTTTATCATACTTAAAAAGACAAAAGAAAGTAGAAAGTGGACAACTTTAACTTTTAACTTTAAGAAACAGAGATTAGGATATAGGCACAACTTTCCTGAGAAGGGGAAAAAGAGAAAAAGGAGAGAGATTTTACCAGTTATAGGTCTGCCCTTCTAACCTCAGAACAAACAAAATACACCTCAGACATACATCATAGTCCTAGTGCCAGGTGCTGGTAAGCTCTTCATTTCATCTCCCCTTCCACTTGCAAAGATTGTTCTCCAGCTTCTAAAATCTCAGTCTCTTGTTTTACCACTTAGTGAGGCACCTTAACCTCCTTGAGCCTTCTCCTATGCTGGCATCCTCTCAGAGCTATAGCTGCTCCCCTCCCTTAGGCTGAGAGGAAGAACAATAAGTCATCTTAGTCTCCTTCTAACAGTCCTTTGCTTAAGGCAAATTCCCAGAAAACCAAGTAGGAAAATGCTGAGGATTTCTACTGTCAGTGGATATGGATATTATTGCCAGGATCTTGTTATACAAGCCATAAATAAAGCTTCCCCCACCAAAAAAATAAAAATACAGGCTCAGATGAATTTATAAGTGAATTCTTTAAAACTTTCAAAGAGTAACTCCACTACTACATACATTGTTTGAAAAAAAAAATAGAATGAAATATCCTGCTGAAATAGATGAGTAAGATGACTCACTGGGGTTGTATATAGTTGTTAGTGTTGTATATTCAGAGGAACTCACTCTCCAAGCCTGAGTAGGCCTGAGAGTCACTCTTGGGCCACAACGCTATCCGACGTTCTTTTTAAACAGTAAATATGGTTTATTTATAACAAGATAAATAGGAATGAGGAGGACCAGGGGAAAGGAGTCCCTAAACTTAATATTCTTATTTTTCCACCCAAATGCCTCTACCAGGTCTTCACGGTCCATCTTCATAGATCTTTAGGCTACACTATTCCTACACTGGCTCACTTTCCCAAACCCAACTATCTTCCCTGATCTAACTGGTCCTCAATTGTTGACAGACAAGTTAAACAGTTTATCAAGTTAAGATAAACTGAGCTTTAGCTCAGATGAGTTAGTTCACCCTTGTAGGCCGGAGACCACAGACTAAGACGGCTGGGCTGTTCCCACAGGCTGGGTTACTGGGTCTTGGTGGCTCTCTCACACAAACACAGTCAGGATCTCTCAGGAACACAGCAGCGACAGGATCACAGGGAGATGGCAGCTGGATAAAGGAATGGAACAGATCTCAGTTTCTTCCCACTAGTTAGACTGCAGGACCTCTGAGTATCACCTCCTACAAACTGCCACAGGAACTGAACTCTCCACTCTTGTCCAAACAGGAAAAATGGACCCCTCAGCGGTCTCCGGTCCTCAGTTTAGTACCTTTCCCCAGATTCTGGAATTCCCCTTTCAGTTCTATGCATGTCACCAGACCCTCCTTTGCAAACTCATGCTTTTGCTAAGTAACAAAACTCTAGGTTCTTATTCTTCCTTACACTACCAAACTCTTACTATGAGATAATTATAGTCCTGACACCTGAAATAGGGATATATATATATATATATATATACATAT
>NW_025383900.1:0-2520 GCF_016433145.1 Gracilinanus agilis
TATATATATTTATATATATTTCTATTCAATAATTATTTACCAAAATTCTGCTTCAAAAAAAGAAACTAGATTCGACACTGGAAAAACTAAGACAAAAATGTACAAGCCAGAATAGGGTATATTACGAAAATAACTGCTCCTTCTCCAGAAAACTAATAAATGAAACTTTGCATTCATTGATACGTGAACTGGAACATCTAATGAGCAGACATATTGTCTCATTTGTTGGCCAACAGATAAAGGACATCCTTAGCAATGTTAATTCATCAGAGAAAATTTTAATTGGAGACTCAAGATGTTTTCCTTGTTTTTGAAAGTACAATAGTAAATAATTGTCTATCTGAATGAACATATACATATGTGCATATTTGTATATATGTACATATGGGCATATTATATATACACAGGTTGTACACATATACACACATATAATTACCTAACAAAATATATAAATGAATAAATGAATGAATAACTATGGAGATAAGTGTTATAGTGGATTGAGTATTACATCTGGAGTCAGAAGTTCAAGCTCAAATCCAGGCTCAATTTCTTTCTAGCTGTGTGACCTGGGCAAATCACTTAAACCTGTTTGCCTCAATTTCTTCATCTGTGAAATGATCTGGAGAATAAAATGTCAAAGTTTTTTAGTATCTTTGCCAAGAAAAACACAAATAGGGTAGCAAAAAATCCAAAAATGACTGAAACAACTGAACTATAAAAAGAATTGACACACACACACACACACACACACACACACACACACATTTTAATAATGGGTATACACATGTGTAAATTGTTCCCTACATTACCGATTAAGTGACACAAACACATATAAACACATCATTTTTAATTCAATTGTTATATACATATATATCATACATATATAAATACATGCTTTTATATGTGTGCATGTAGGTAGGTTGGTATATATGTAGGTGTGTACATATATGTAGGTAGATGGGTAGATAGACTTGTACCAAAGTCTTTCTGACTCTAATAATGTTAGTATTCTAATCACTATTTCCCACGTAAACATGGAATAGGAAAATGTAGTCAATTCTCACAAAAAAAAAAATACCTTGGAATTTTCAATTTTCTGGTAATATAATATTTTCCTAAATATTCTTTCTTAAACATTCTGGAGCTCATTGACCACAATTCTGAAATTCTGGTTTTTATGATCAAAGGCATTAAGTCTACTGTGGAAATCCTTGGTTTTAGGGATCAGGGGAACTGTGTTCTAATCTTAACTCTGTCATTGGCTGAGTATGCTTGGTTAGGTCACTCAAAATCCTTATATTAAAGGTTCTCTGTGAGCTAAAAGTGTATCATGAAAGCACCATACAATCTCCTCCCTTTCCCCACCAGGAATTTTTGAAGAAAGATAAGGAAATTTGCTCTATAAATTGTAGGTATTATTATAAGACAAATGGAGATGGTCTTTTTTTGGCTTCTTCAATCTTAACTCTTCCATCTGGACTGTATTCATGAGGAATAGATACCTTAATAATATACTTTTTTGTGAGTATAACTTCCTTTATTTTTTTCTTTCCTAAATAGTAAACTTTGGAAGAATTCACTTACCTTAATAATATACTGAAGCATATGTCTTCTTCTCTGTTCTTCCTTAGACTAACTCTATTGCCATATTTGCCCTTCTTCCTTATCTTTGTAACTCTCTCACCTGTTTCTTTCACAGGTTCCATTTATATTAAGGCATGGTTTCTAAGCAACATAGAGTAGAAATAGGGAGAAAGAAAATGGAATTTAAAATCAGTTATACTTTAATCAGTCCACCAATTGAGTTTCCATTTTGATAGGAAGTAATAGTCTAGATCACTACAAACTACAGCCCATAGGCCATATGCAGCCCCCTGAAATGTTCTATCCACCACCCATGACATTATTCCTAATCTGCCCAATACAATGAGTCGGATACAATACAATGAAACTTTGAAAGAGTTGCCTTAGAAACATACTGACAAATGAGCATTTCCTTTCCTTTGGCCCCCTCTTTAAAAAGTTTGCCCAACACTGGTCTAGATTAAATGACCACTTCAGGGTTGATGCCTTCATTACATCACCTCTGAAGTGATTTTATATTTCATTCATGTTCTAAAGGTGACTAAGACAGCAATGCATACAATACTGTCATACTCATGTGAGAAAGAATTCATAATGTTTTAGGAAAGTCAAGTCTTTGCCAATGAAAGCAAACATAGAATGGATATATTATTTTTCTAGTATGAATATTTTTCAGCATGAGAACTTCCATCAACAGTTTCAAGAGTTTATGACACAATAGAAAATCTAGCTAAGTTTAGTGGATGTTGAACTATATTGGTGACTTTTAACCATAATCTGTTTTCAAGACCTACCTCTGACAGTGACTGGCTTTCTGATATTGATTAAAATATTTAATCTCTCAGTGCTTTAGGCAACTTTCCAAGACAAGAAGTTGTAGAGAGGATGCCAATATATGAGTGTGTGGATATATATATCTATATCTATATCTATATC
>NW_025383901.1:0-5050 GCF_016433145.1 Gracilinanus agilis
TATATATATATATATATTAGACACTGCAGATAGCTAGTAAGTTTGATCTAGAACAAGGTTAATAGGAAAAAAGCAGATTGGATTGAATTCGGGATACTGCACAGACTTTTCAATGATCCCAAATTATTCCCTAATCCAGAAATAGTTATTTAACTTCATTATTCTTCTGGTGGTATGAAAAGACTGTCATTTCTGTCATTATCAACTACTAAAAATATCAGTTGACTCAAAGGACAAAAGAAAAATATATGTTGCGTGTTAGTAAGCCATATGATGTTGTCATCACTAAACTATAATCAAGGAATTAACTAAAAGTTATCTAGGAAAGATGTTTTTGGAAAAGAATGTGATCCATGCTTTTGGAAGAACTCACTAGGAGACAAAAACTACTGAGAAAACTGAAAAAACAGTATGGCAGAAAGTAGGCACAGACAACACCTCACTCTATACACTAAGGTAAAGTCAAAATGAATACATGATTTAGAAATAAAGAGTGATACAACAAACAAATTAGTGGAAAACAGAATAGTTTGCCTATCAGATCTATGGATAAGGGAAGAATTTATGTCTAAACAAGATGTAGAGAACATTATAAGACATAAAATAGATATAAAATGTTTTTTGCACTAAAAAAACAATATAACCAAATTAGAAGGAAAATAATGAATTAGGAAGAAAATTTTATAGCAAGCATCTCTGTCAATGGCCTTATTTCTCAGATACATAGAGAAATGAGTGAAATTTGTAAGAATACAAGGCATTCCTCCATTGATAATGGTCAAAGGCAATTCTCAAATGAAGAAATTAAAAATGTGTTTAGTCATATGAAAAAATGCTCCAAATCAATGTTAATTAGAGATATGCAAATAAAACAACTCAGAAGTATCACCTTAACACCAATCAGACTAACTAATATGACCAAAGAGAAAAATGATAAATTTTGGAGGGGATGTGCTAAAACTACAACATTAATATGCTGTTGATGGAGCTGTGAACTGATGCAACCATTCTGGAAAGCAATCTATAACTATGCCCAAAAGGCATCAAAACTGCAAACCCTTTGATTCAGCAAAACCACTATTCGGTCTATATGCCAAAGCAATCAAATATGGGGTAAAAGGACCTACTTGAACAAAAATATTTCTAGCAGCTCTTTTTGTGGTGGTAAAGAACTAGAAACTGAAGGGTTACCCATCAATTGGGGAATGGCTGAATGAAATGGTAATATAATACTATTGTGCCATAAGAAATGACAAAGATGATGATCATAAAAAATACCTGCAAAGACTTATATAAAGTGATCCAAAGTGAAGTGAGGAGAACCAGAACATTGTACAAGTAACAACAATACTGCAAGATGATCAACTGTAATTAAATTAATTATTATCAGCAATGCAAGGAGCCAGGGCAACTCCATGGGACCCATGACCAAAAAGGCTATCCACCACCATAGAAGGAACTGATGGGGCCTGAATGCAGATTGCAGAATACCATTCTTCACTTTATGTCCTCTATGAATTTTCTCCAGTATAAACCTGATATGTTTTCTTTCACATGACGAACCTGGAAATATATATATTGTATGGTAACACATATGCAACTTATATTACCTGCCATTTTGGAGAGGGGGAAGATGTGGGAGGAAGGGAAAGAATATGAATCGCAAAATGTCATAAGATGACTATTAAAAATTCAACCAACATGTAAAAAATTAAATAATTTTTTAAAAGAAAAAGAAGTAGACAAGTTATATAGAAAGAGTAAAAGACAACAGATAATCTGAATCCAGGCATGGTACACTCACAGGATGTTAAATGACCTGGAAGAAATCTTCTACCATGTTGGGTAGACATTATGAACAATTTATAGAACATAGACATGAACAGCACAGAATGAAAAGTCAAGGATAAGACATGATTTTCATTAATGAAATATCCATGTTGATTAGATATGGATTCATCCATTGAATTATCAAAATGCTCATCACTATTTTCAGGACCAGCATGAAAGCAAAAATAAAGTTCCTAATTATAGTTCATTTCAGAAAAAAGGATCAGAGATTAATATTGTAGATAAGACCAATATAGTCCAAATGCCTAAGAGAACACAGAGGAAGAGTAAGGCGAAAAAAAGACCAGAAGGTAAAATTGTCATTTCTCAGCTTTCAAATTTGGTCCTTTGGGCTCTTGCGTGTGTTCCGTAGGATTTGGGGGATCTTTGTCTCGTGGGACTTCAGTAGAATTCTCACAATGGGAAAGGAACCAAGAAAGCAGTTGAGCAGAATAATCTGAGAAGCAGAGCATCCATCGTTTGGTTGTTTAAAGCTCTCTTATCAAAAGGAAGAATATTGTAAAGTGGCACTCAGATGTCTAGGCTGTAACACAAAAAGTCACTGATTGATTAATTATGTTCAATATTGATCCTGCCTCCCAACCAAGCACCTGGTAGCTTGTAGTATAATTTCACATACACAAACTCATACACAACTAATTAAACTAATACTGGAAAGGTCATTGAATTGAACCCCAGGATCCCCTACAGTAAAACCTCCTTAGTGATGTGCTGGTTCCCTAGGACTATTGCCAAATTCTGAGTGACTTCTTGTGGTTCTTCTGAAATTTAGAATATCACAAGGCTATAATCCATTCCATTCTACCTCCTTTATTCATTTATCTAAAAGCAGGAAAAAATAGCAGACAGAAAACCAACAGTGCTGTGTGTTCCAGGTCACACTGTTCTCCCCTACCCAGATGTTATGGTACGTCTTATCTTGGGATGCTACCAGGAAAGAGAGTTTAATCTGGCTGGTGATTGTCTTTTATAGATATATTTACTTTTAGCTTAATAGTCAATCCAGAGACTTTTCTTCACCTTTCGGTATGCAGACAGAAAATAGCCCCAGAATACCTAAGTATTCATTGAAGCGGAGGGCAGAGCCCTCAATTCTTCTTTCATAGAAGCAAGCTCTACATGCATCCACATGAGTTTCCAAGAGGTGAAGCCTACCCTCTATGCTTTCAGGCCTCAGTCCTCATTTGTCCAATCCTGCCTCTTAAACGGGTATTCTGTTGATATCTAAGTTTTCTGTTCCTCAGCTAGAATGAAGAAAAAGTTTTAAGGAGCTTTCACAATCAGTCCACCTAGTTAAAGATAATAAGTGCTAGTTTTGCTAGATAACAGATGCTGAAAAATAATACCTTTATCTTGAAAGAAAAAAGCCTCCCAAAACATCAAGGATAAACTACTTCTCCTGCACCTTCCCTATAAAAGGAAGCTTGTACCTGCAGCTTTTGGACGATGGATCATCATTTCTCATTATTAATGCTAAATTGAAACACCTGGGTCAGAACCCAGGCCCTCATCACAAATGAGTTGAAGAATTAGGGCAGCAAGAGCCTTTAGCGTTTCAGCCCAGTTGCTGAAATTGGACAGTGTTGTTGAATTGTGAGTTATGATTATCTCTCTTCCCCAGGAATTGGATATCTGACTCCGTTATTCATTCCCTTGCAGTGTAGCTCTGCAGGAAGCCCAGAAAACAGTAGGCTTCCCTCTCCAGGAAACCTTCAACAATTTGATATGTATTGATAGTGAACCAGTCCATCAAAATTATTCATCCAGTTGGCATTTGTAGCATGTACATGTCCCACATTGTGATTTTAATAGGATCTCAAGTACTCTCCTAGGCACAGGTCTTAAAGCCATCCATAGCAGACAAGTACCTGCTGATGTGATATTCACATTTGTCTTTTCTTTGGACTGCGATTCATATTTTCAATTCAATGAATTCAATCAACCCTAAATAAGACTGAGTTGGAAATAAATAAGACCTCCCCCCAACAAATCAAAAGGCCTCAGAATAGCTCCCACTTCATTAGCATGGCTCTCAATTTAAAGTTCTTTCATTGGTGGAAAGACACAAAGTACTATTCTTTTCACTTCTGATATTTCTGAAAGACCTGCCACATTAGGGAGAAGGGACTTGATGACTAAGTGAGTAGGCACTCATAAGCTAAACTAGAGAACAACAAACTGCCATTCAATTAATTGCCCTTTCTAGTCCTTATCTGTTGGTTGTTTCTGGTTTTCCTAACCATTTGACTTATCTCATTGCTCTGTTCTTTTCTTAGTCCCTATGACTTAAGCCTATAAATAGTCATGCAAGATTATTTTTCCTTTTCTATAGATGAGAAGAAATGAGACATAGAGGTGAAGTCATTTGAACATGATCCCCTAATAATTCCATTCAATAATCTAACTCAGTCTGAATGCATCCACTACACTGGTGTGGCAACTGCCTCTTTCGGAATATCAAGTGTAAACCCCTTTTGGAGGATTCTCTTGGAGAATCATTTATTTCTATTCCTCGTCCCATCACCTCACCATTCTTTACCTTATTCATGAACAAACTAGCTATTTCTGATTGCCAATGATCTGAGTATTAACTGTCTTTGACTCCAATTGACTAGACATTAGCCTCTGAGTTCCTTGAGATTTTGCCTTTCTTTGTACCTCCAGCAGTTAGCACAGTGCCTGGCACTTAGTAAACACTTAATAAATGTTATTTGAAAAAAATCTAGAAAGACAAACACTAACTGATGCAAAGTGAAGTGAGCAGAACTGGGAAAACATACACAGTAACAGTAATACTGTATGATGATCACCTGTGAATAGCTGAGCTCTTCTCAGCAATACGATGATCAAAGAGAATTCTGAAATTGAAGAGTACTGTAGACTTGTGGATTATTATTATTTCTCTTCCCCATGAACTAGATATCTAACTTAGTTTTTCATTATCTTACTATGTAACTCTGCAGGAAGGCCAGATAACAGTAGGCTTCTCTCTCGAGGAAGTCCTCCTATGAATCTTTATGATGACTTAGGATGAAAAATGCTATCCACTCCCATAAAAAGGACTCATGAAGTCTGAATGCAGATCAAAGTATACTATTTTTTACTTTATTTTCTTCATGAATTTTTTTATATGTGTCTTCTTCCACAACATGACTGATATGGAAATTTTATTCTAACAAAGAGAGGGAAAGAAGAAAAG
>NW_025383902.1:0-1183 GCF_016433145.1 Gracilinanus agilis
AGGGCGGAGGAATCCTCGGGCAGCCAAGCCGCCCCCGCCCCCCCCCCACCGGGGAAACGCCGCCCACGTGCCTTTTTCAGAAAAGGGCAGGACCGAGCCGGGAGCGCGCGGGAAGAACGGAGCGCCGAGGCCCGCCGGCCCTCTCCTTTCTGGGAAGATGGAATCTTCTGTAAAGGGCACCCGAGATAACTGGCTGGTCACAAAAGAGACGCCGGTGGAAGCTGGGCAGCAAAAATACAAGTTATCGCCTCAAAAAAAAGCAAATACGTGCAGCGTCCCCGAGGGGGGCGGGGGGAGCTCCCGGCCTTCCCGGGTTCCCGCCTCTGGAATTCAACCAGACTCCGACTCGGCAGCCAGAGAGGCCCAACGGTCCTGGAATGACAACCTTCGGGGAAGATGGCGGCGCCGGGAATCAGAGTTTGAGTCCAGATTCTTCCACTCACTTGCCTGCGAGACTTTGGGCAAATCACCCGGTCCCTGTTTGCTCTTCCAGAAACTCCCTTCCCGCTCTAAAATCTAAGCCCCTCCGATGTGGCCCCTCCTCCCCAGAGTCCTCCCCAATGGCACAGTGAGAGTCAAGGGGCCTGAGTTTGAATCATGATTCTGTCAGCGCCTTCAGCATGTAAGATGAAAAATTAATATCCAGGGAGCAGCTGGACTGAGAGCCAGGCCTGGAGACGGGAGGTCCAGGGATCCAATCTGGCCTCAGACGCTTCCTAGCTGTGTGACCCTGGGCAAGTCACTTACCCCCCCATTGCCTAGCCCTTACCACTGTTCTGTCTTGGAATCAATACACAGTATTCGTTCTAAGGCAGAAGGTAAGGGTTTAAATCAGTGATTCCCAAAGTGGGCGCCACCGCCCCCTGGTGGGTGCTGCAGAGATCCAGGAGAGGCGGTGATGGCCACAAGTGCATTTATCTTTCCTATTCATTGCTATTAAAAATTTTTTAAAATTAATTTCCAGGGGGAGTTAAGTAATATTTTTTCTGGAAAGGGGGCGGTAGGCCTAAAAAGTTTGGGAACCACTGGCTTAAATAAAAAAATAAATTAATATTCAAATACTCCAAGTGTTATATTTTACAAAATGTATTAATAATAACTTGAAGCAAAAGGAAAGTAAAAAGCTAGAGCAAAGAGGGAGCCAACCCAGCCACAGTAGCAAGTGAGAAGAAGAGAGGGCGGG
>NW_025383903.1:0-6243 GCF_016433145.1 Gracilinanus agilis
AGAGAGAGAGAGAGAGAGAGAGAGAGAGAGAGAGAGAATAGGAGTGTGTGTGTAGGTAGGTATCTAGGTGGTACAGTGGATAGAGCACTGGGCTTGGGGTCAGGAAAACCCAAGTTCAAATCTCCCCTCAGACACTTATTAGCTGTGTGACCCTGGTCAAGTCACTTCACCCTGTTTTCCTCAGTTTCCTCATCTCTAAAATGAACTGGAGAAGGAAATGGCAAGCCACTTTAGGATCTTCACCAAAAAAAACCAAAATGGGGTCATGAATAATCAAACACAACTAAAACAACTGAATAACAAATGTGCATGTATATAAATGTACAAGTCTATAGCTTGTGTGTACATAGTTGTTTGCACATTGTCTTCCCCATTAGACTGGGAGCTCCTTGAAAACTGGAGCTGTTCTTTGTATTCCCAGTGTTTAGCATGGTACCTGGGTCATGACAGCCATCCAATAAAAAGTTTCATGACTTGACTTGACTCAACTTGATCTTAAAAAAAAAAAAAACAAAACAACCAACCCTTACCTTCTGTCTTAGAATCAACACTGTGTATTGGTTCCAAGGCAGAAAAGGGGTAAGGGCGAGGCAATGGGGGTTAAGTGACTTGCCCAGGGTCATACAGCTAGGAAGTATCTGAGGTCAGATTTGAACCCTGGACCTTTTGTCCCTCAAAGCATTGAGTCACTCAGCTGCTCTCAGACTCAATTTAATTTTCATAATCTTTCTATGTGGTAGGTAGTTTAAGTAGCATTAGTCCTAATATTTAGTTTTACATTTTTATTATTTTTAACCTTATTTTTCACTGTAACTCTTATTTGTATCTTACATTTTTCTCAGATCTTTCCCTCTTCCCTTCCTCACATGCCAAGTAATCCCTTATAACAAAGTTTAAAAAAGAAAAGGGGAAAAATTAGTTCAATAAAAACCAGTGTACATATCCATCTTGTTTGATTATAAATGTAATATTTTACTCCCATAGTTCCTCTCTTCTGCCAAGAGGGTAGAGAAGTTACTAGTCCCATTTTAAAAGGGAAGAAGAGATGTAAAATCACTTGCCCAAGAACACAGCAAAGTGATCATTCTTCCAACCCAGAGTCCTTGGACTGCAAATCCAATTCTTTTTTTTCTCTCCAGATTTCTTCTTTCATATGCTCACTGAATTCAAATCCTAAGAAGAAAAGCACAATTAAGAGGAATTTATGGTGGAAACTATAAGTGGGAAAAAGCCTTTTAACAGTGATTGTAAGACTCATCCAGTTGGTTGAAGAGCATCCCTTAGTAAGATTTATACAGAATGTCTTAGAGATCCCAGTAGGTAATTTCATTCTTGGTCACTCACTGCGAACCCAGGGAAGATCTGAGCCACTGACCCAGAGGTGAGAGGCACCAGATCTGGTTACCAGTCCATGCAGCAATCTTGGATTCTCTTCTCTTTCTCCATTCTTTCTGTGACTAATTTCTAAAATCTCTGTAACCGAGAAGGCCCTGGATGAGGTTTCTCACTTTGGGAGGGCTGTGGGTGCAAAGGGGATTGGGGTTGGGGGAAGGGAGAGGGGGAAAAAGACTCCTGTGTCAAATGCCCTCTTCCACAAGGACAGATCCTGAGAGCATCCAGATTGGGTGGCAGGCAGCTGGAGGTGGGGGGCTGGGAAGGTGAAGAGCAATGTTTGGATAATCTTTCTGATGACTGGATGGATTTTTATCTATGGTGTTAGTGGGACTCAGAAAAGCAGGACATTCTACTGTGAAAAGGCCCAGTGGAGTTATTGCCTTTGGGACTACTTTTGACAGTTCTCATCTGGTGGGTATATCTCTCATCGGTTCATTCTGGCCAGGACGGGGCATCCCAACTAAGGTCTTGCCTGGAGTGGGATCTCCAAACTTGTTTACTGGATTGCCTTCATCCCCTGAAAATGATAACAAATTTCCCAAGCCAATGAAAGCAAGGGTATAGCTTTTGAAGTTTCAAGGTAGCCCCAAATATTTAGAAAATACTTTAGCCCTTACTTACCGTTGGACGAGAGACAGAATGAGTCTTTGGTTGCTTGCTTTTTTCCTCAATATCATTGCTGTACTTATTATTTTAAAGTATTTTTTCAAAGTAGAAAGAGTAATCATTTAACAACACAAATATTCAAATATAAATTCTGCTTTTTTTAGTTTTAAAAATATTTCTTCTTAATATATTTTGTTTTTACGTCTTCTACATTTCCCCTATCTTTCTCACTTCTTCCAGAACATCATCCTGTATAATGAAGTTTATTTATTTAAAAAAAGGAATAGGGTTAAAAAAAACCCATCTTCATTGATGTCTTTTGTTTTTACAATGAGTAGAAGAGAACAATTTGTTCCAATGGCCATGAAGGCAGCTGAAGCAGGCACTAAGGAGTTCCTAGAGCTTGGTAAGACATCTAAGACGCCAAGGTTATCCACTGCAGTCTGGGACATTGCCAGTTGCCCTGACTTTTGTTTTGCCACTGGACTTCAATGACTCTGGAAGAGAGCATGAAGCTGATGACTATGCTAACTCTGCATCATTTAAATCCAATTCATGCACGTCAAGACATCATTCATGATGTCATTGGTCCTCTTCAAAAATGAAGGGGAAAAAACCCCAAGAACTGAAAAGAAAATGAAAAGTGTCTATCTCCCAGACATATATTCCTTATGATAAAATAGAAAAATTAGGGAATAAGAAAAATAAGATTCAAAAAGTTAAATATTGAAAAAGTCCAATGTTATAAACAGTATCTCACACATGTGATCCTCAGAGTTCCATTTCCCCCTCTCAAATACAAAAATTAAAAAAGCCTTACTTTCTGTCCCAGTAACAACTCTAAGACAGAAGGGCAAGGGCTAGGCAAACAGGATTAAAGTGACTTTCCCAGGGTCACACAGCTAGGAAGTTTCTAAGGCTACATTTGAATCCAGGTCCTCCCAACTCTAGGCTTGGCTCTCTCTCCACTGTGCCACCTAGCTATCCCTGAAGTTCCTTATTCAAAGAAACTCAGGGAAATATCTTCACACAAGTCTTCTTTGGGGTCAAAGTTGGTCTCTACGATTTTGAAGCATTCAGTTTATTTTGATTGGTCATGATTGTCCTCTATATTTACATTGTTACCAGTCATGGTGTATATTCATGATGTATATTGTTTTCCTGTTTCTGCTTACTTTACTTTGTGTCAGTTCATGTCTTTCCATACTTCTTTGTATTGAAAATATTCATAATTTCTTACTGCACACATTCAGTTATTTTGATGTGCCATGATTATTTAGCCATTTCCCAGTTGATGGGCATCTACTTTGTTTATACTTTCTTGCTACCACTAAAAATGTTCTTATCAATATTTTGTCATTGACCTTGCTAGGATATGTACCTAGCCATGAAATCTCTGAGCCAAAGTATATAGACTTTGTAGTCACTTTTTAAGCATAATTCTTGATTCCTTTCAGAACAGTTGTACCCATAAACATATACATCAAAAATGCGTTAGTGTGTTCATCATTCTAACCCTGACCACATTTTTTGTCATTCTTGCCAATTCGATGAGTGTGAGTTGAGTTTTAGGTTTGTTTTGTTTGACATTTCTCTTATAATTTCTTCTTTTTCTTTCTCTTATTAGTGATTTGGAGGATTTTTTCACGAGGCTGTTAATACTTCTACAATTTTTCTGGGAAATACTTGTTTGTATTTTTTTGACTACTTATTTGTTGGGGAAGAACTTTGGATATTACACATTTATGTAAGTTGTCCATATGTTTCAGATATCAACACATGAGATATAGCCTACTCTCCCCATCTCCATTATTTTCTTTGATATTCAATGTCCTTTTTTTTTGTCTCTCCAAATGATTTTTGTCATGTATTTTTTTAACTCTGCAAAGTATCATTTTGGTTGTTTGGCATAGCGAATTTGGACATTAACTTGAGTGGTATTGTCATTTTTATTAGATTGTCATGGCTCAACCATGAGCACTGGATATTCCTCTAGTTGTTCTTTATTTCTTTAAGAAGAGTTTTGTTATCATGCTTATGTAGATATTCAGTATGCTTTGGTAGATTGGCTCCCACACCTTATACAAACTTTGTAATGATGTTGAATGAGACTTTCCTTTCTAAGATTGTTTTCTAAATTTATTATTATATAAAGAAATGTTGTTGATTTTCATTGGTTACTTTTATATTCTTCAACACTATTGAATCTATTATCTCAATTTAGTTTTTTTTGTATGATTCTCCTGGAATCCCTAAGTAAACTATCATGTTATCAGTAAGCAAGAACAGTTTTTGTTCTATCTTTATATCTTTAACTTATTTCTCTTGTTTAATTTTTATTGATAGCATTTCTAAAATTATACCAACTTATAGTGGGAAAATGGGGCACCCCAGCTTTATGACTGTGTTTATGAGGAAAGCTTCTATATTTTTGTTGCATATAATATTAGAATATGATTTTAATCAAATACTTTTATAATCATCTCTCTCTCTATGCCTATATTTTGTAGGACTTTTAGCATAAATAAGTGTTGACATAATCATGTGATTTTGTATTATATAATTATTCATATTAATTGATTTCCTATTATTGAATCCTTTCTTATATACCTAGCTTAAATCTAAATTTATCAGAATGGATGATTTTTGGGGGTATACATTGTTATAGTCTTTTGCCAGAATTTTATTTAAAATTGTTGAATATGCATTCATTAAAATATTTATTTATTTATTTAATTTTACATGTATCATTAGATCAAGAACTATTTCCATATCATTAATATTTGCAATAGAGTGATCACTTAGAATCTACATCCCCAATCATATCCCCATTGACCCACGTGATCAAGCAGTTGTTTTTCTTCTGTTTCTACACCCACAGTTTTTTCTCTGGATATGGATAGTGTTCTTTCTCATAAGTTCCTCTGGATTGTCCTGGATCATTGCATTGCTGCTAGTAGAGAAGTCCATTACATTTGATTGTGTCACAGTGTATCCGTCTCAGTGTACAATGCTCTCTTGATTTTATTCCTTTCCCTCTGCATCATGAATATGTATTCATTAATGATGGTGGTTTATGGTTGCTTTGCTTTGCTTTATCTTTTACTAGTTTAGGTACTGGGACTCTGTCTCATAAAAGAAGTTAGGTAGAGTGATTTATTTTTAAAAATAATTTATTTCAAAATAATTATAGATATTAATTATTCTTTAAAAGTTTGAAAATTTTACTCTAAATTCATTTGAACCAAGATATTATTCCCTTTAGTTCCTTCATAGCTAGTTCAAATTTCCTTTCTGTTATTAGATTATTTAATATTTGGCTTTCTGCTACTAATTTTGGTATTTTATATATATTAAGGTAAATTTCTTTTTTGTTTGGTTCATAATTATGTTTTATGTAGTTATTGTTTCTATGATTTATTTGACCTATTCATGATCTAGAATTTAAAATAAAATCACATATAAAGTGGTATATCTCATAGGACCAAGTTCTAGAGCTGGAAAGGATCTTGGAAGTCATATCCAAACCTTATGTTTTACTGATACAAAAACAGACATAGCAATTAGTGATTATTAATATTAACATGATCATTCATGATTCCCATCAGTATATTTCTTTGAACAAATCAGCCATTAATTTTCAATTTATTGAAACATTTATTGAAAATAAAAAGCAAATTCAAATAATTACTTAACATTCTATCCATAAACCTGGATCACACTCTTTCACCAATTTTCCTATTGTCTAAGAGAAGAGTAGGTACAAACTTAGAGTCTAAGAACTTAAAGTCATGTGTGTAGAGAATATATGTATGTGACCAGAGTTACTCGTCCACCTGAAATTTCAGATTTACTCTCTTCTGTCTTAGGAACTTTCTATAAGTTGTCTGATAAATATAGCACTATATGAACAAGTACTTATATGCCAAACTCTGCTAAATCACACTATGCTGGACTAACACTTCATAGGCCATATTGTCTCAGCTGAGTAAATCAATGCCTCCCTGATTTTTCTACTTTTTAAGTTGTTCCTTTGCTCATTTGCACAGCACTTGCAGGATCCAACACTTCCCAGTTTCCGTCTTAGCTGATGCCTTTAGCTGAAGTTAGTGTCATTTTGGGAAGAGGCAGTGAAGTTTAGCCTAAATTTGACAAAACAATCTCCAACTTTGCTTCTTTAGCTGGATTCTGTTTCTACACCCTCAGGGACAACTGGCAAGACAGAGAAGTCTCTTTCCCCTC
>NW_025383904.1:0-2459 GCF_016433145.1 Gracilinanus agilis
CTCCTCTCCTGCCTCCAGAACCTGCTACCATTCACGCTGCTGTAGGAAGAGTGATCACGGAGGCGGGGGAGTGGGATGGAGGCAGCTGTGAAAATCTGCCCCCTCTCCCCTGCACCAGAGCAGAAGAGAAGCCAAGCAGAACGATGGAGACCACGTCTGCCTCAACACGACAAAACCCCTCTGTCTGGCATTCAAGGCCTTATACAAGTCAAGTCCATACTAGGCACTCAGACTTTCATGACTGCATGGGTAGACCAAGAGCTGGAAAGACCCTCAGAGGCCACCTCATCCAAGGCTCTTGTTTTACAGAGGAAGAAACTGAGGCCCAGGGAGGGTAACTGATTTGTCTGACATCCCACAAGAAATGGGAGAGTCTGGCTTTAAGCCCAGGACCTCAGGATCCAGACCTCGCTCTCTTTTCACTGAACTGGACTGCCTTATGGAATGAGAAAGGCTTAGACCTAAAACAATCCTTAGGACATAAACTGTGTGAGCTGGGAAAGGCCTTACAGAACATCTGAGCTAGAAGGAAAGCTAGAACATAGAACATCAGAATTGGCAGGGACCTCAGAACATAGAATGTCAGACCTAAGAGGAGCTTCATCAGAAGAAATCAGAACATCTGAGCTAGAAGGAACCTTAGAACAAAGCATATTAGACCTAAAAGGAGCTTCATCAGAAGAAATCAGAACATCTGAGCTAGAAGGAACCTGAGAACATAGTGTCAGAATTCCTTAGAACACAGAATATCAGACCTAAAAGTTTTACCCAAACAGACCATCGAACACCTGAGGTGGAAGGAATGCTAGACTAGAGAACGTCGGAATTGGCAGGGACTCCTGGGTAAACAGTGTCCGAGCTAGAAGGGGTCTTACAGACCATCTAATTGACCCCCTTCGCCCGGCACATAGCAGACAACCTCATGCAGACTGAACCATGCCCTCTACTAATCGGGATTTCCTCGATGCTGCAAGGAGTCGACTCTGGAGCCTTGAAGACATGTCGGTAGAGCCCAGCTTCTGGTTGGATCTCTGCCAAGCTAGCAAGCCTGGACTACGGGCAGTGGGTGGACCATTCACCGCCTCCACAGCTGGGCCAGAGGCTGGCCGAGGAGGGCTGAATTTCCAGGGTCACAATAACTCCCAAAGCCCGACTTCACGGGCACGTGGGAGGGAGGCAGTGAGGGGGGCCTTTCCGGGTCCCACGACTGAGCGCCCCCCCAGGAGCAGGGCCTTCTTGTGCCTTCCAACTATTCCATGCAGGGAGAGCCCAACCTTTCCGCAGCAAGACCCCGTCCTGCTCTCACCTGCAGATGATCCCGGCTGAGCCCTTCCAACTTCTTCTGGTTTTCCAAGATGGTCTCCTTCAGGTTGTACATTTCTGAGCAGGCTGCTAAGGTGTGATCCACCTGGAAAGGAAGGGAGGAGGGGAAGACGGGGAGGAGGAGATCCAGAGCGAGAAGGCAGTGAGAGGGAAGGAGAGAAGGAAGAAGGAAGAAGGAAGAAGCACTCCCCAGCCCACCGTGACAGAGCGTGGCTCGGCAGTCACCCCCTGCCGCCCCTCAGCCCTCGGGGGTCCCTCACCTCCTCCACAATCTGCCTCCCCTCGGGGACCATGCGGATGAAGCTCTGCACCACCTCTAGGGGCTCCGGAGGCCTCGGGTCACTCTGTAGGGGTGCTGCCCTGCTGGGGTGGGGGGAAGAGAAGAAACAAGGCCACAGACAGAACGTGTCTAACAGCAGGCCTGCCAGGGGGCTCCCTGCCCGATTCCTCCCTCTCATGCGGTCCTGAAAAGGGCAAAAGCCTCATCGGGCCTGAGGGCCCCCGTAACACCAAAGTAAGCCCCAGTTCTCCCCGACGATGCCTGAACCCTGGCCAGGGATCCCCCAGACTGGAATATCTCATCGCCAGAAGGCAGCTCACCAAACCACCTGCCCAGGCTCCAAGGACAAATACTAACCTGCTTCAACTATTGCTAGGATGTTCCCCCAAAACATCGCTTAGAAAAGGCTGGACTCTCTAGAGGCAGTATATATTTTTTCACAGTATATATTATATAGTACACACCTCTCGCCAGGGGCATCTAGTAAGACAATGGATAGAGCACTGGGCCTGGAGTCAGGAAGACCTGAGTTCAAATCCACCCTCAGACACTTCCTAGCGAGGTGACCTTGGGCAAGTCACTTAACTGCTGTCTACCTCCATTTCCTCACCTGTCAAATGGGGATAGTAAATAACTCCGACCTCTCAGGGTTGTTGTATAGACAGATAGATAAAAAATGTGTAAAGCCCTTAGCACAGTGACTGGCACATAGGAGGCGTGATATCAATGTTGGCTATTATCAGGTATATTATTTATATAATATAAAATATAAATATAATATATAGTGGAAAGAGAGGGGGAGGGACAGAGAGAGAGAGGAAGGGGAGAGGGAGACGGAGACAGAGATAGAGGAGAG
>NW_025383905.1:0-2467 GCF_016433145.1 Gracilinanus agilis
AAGAAGAAGAAGAAGAAGAAGAAGGAAGAAGAAGAAGAAAACATTCCATTAATTGTTCATTCCTAGTATGAGGGCTGTGAGGAGGCAGAGTTGCTACAATTCCTGTGTTCTTGAAGTGTCTCCATTAGGGTTTAAGAGGAGATGGTAGGTAGTCAAAGTGGTGGACAGACTGACTTACCTGCTGTATACTGCATCCTGTCTTTCCCTCAGGGTAATTATAACTAAACTGGCTTGTAGCCCTGTTGGTTGTGGAGGGGATGACAACCTGCATTGGTACAGTTTCTGGACTTGGGAGTTCCCTACCAGTCAGTCAGTCAATAAGCATTTGCTAAAAGCTTACTATGTCCCAGGAATTGCACTAAATCCTAGAGATTAAAAAAAAAAAATAAAAAGGCAAAAACCAGTCTTTGTCCTCAAGGGCCTCACAGTGTTCGGGGGAGAAGATAAGCAAACAACTAGGAATAAAAAAGACAGACAAAGCAGGAAAGGAAGGTAATGTCAGAAGGAAGGCACTCGTATCTGGGGGAGAGGAGGAAGGAAAGGACTCCCACAGAACCCTAGAGATAGGTGTAATGACAGGAGGGTATTTGGAGAAGGGTGGCCTCGGCAAGGAGAAGGGCTACCTTTTTATGTGATGAGTAGAGAAGTAAAGAAGATGAGTAAAGAAGGGAGACAATGGGAAAGACGTGTGAGTGATGTGAGATGAGGCAGAAAGAACAAGAGGAAGCCTCCATTTTTTAATTTTTTCAAATCCTGTGCTTGCACAGTTGGTTTGACGAACTCGAATGTACAACTTTACGTGTTTTCATGATTCTGTCACCCTTGTGATATGTTGTGATACATTGCCAAGTACTTGCCTCACCAAGGTAGATGCAGTAACACCAGTGTTATTACCTTGATTTCTGATGAAGAACCTAAGCTGGATATGACTTGCTTGGGGTCATGGCACTGCCGAGTTTTGAAGATGAGCTATGAACCCGGCCCTCCCGAGGCTGTTCTCTTTCCCTTACACTCCCAGTGGGGAAGATGGGACTAGAGGACTAGTCGTGTCAAGAAATCTCCGCAGAACTCAAGCCCAACATGGCAGCCCCCAAAGATAACATATTTTCAGCAACACCAAAGTATGTATGATATATGGTATCCCAAGTGGAAAAGGGTACAGTCCCTTTACTCCAAGCCACTGTACTCTGGTCAGAACACACCCAGAGAAAGACGAGGTTTACTTTGGGTTGCCACGTTTGTGAGGCTGGAGAGATCCTCGCAAGAATCACAACCAGGACGGCGGCGAGGGCACTGGAAATTGTGCCATGTCAGGATCAGATAAAAGGACTGGGAGTGCTTAACTCGCAGAACAGCCGCTTTGGGAGGGGCATGGAAGCTGTTTTCAATTATTTAATAGGCTGTCATGTGGAAGAGGGATTGGATTCATTCTGCTTGGCCCCAGAGGGCAGAGCAAAGTGCATGATTAGAAGCTTCAGAGAGGTAGATTTAAGGTCAATGAAAGGAAAAAAAACTTCCCAATAATTAGAGCTCTTCCAAAATAGGACTGCCTCAGAAGGAAGCCTTCAGTTAGTTAGTCAATCAGCCAATAAACATTTCCTAAGTGCCTACTATGTGCCAGAGGCTGTCTGAAGAATTGTCAAGGACTTAGAACTGATTCCTGTTTTGATCAGGTTGATGGCCCCTGGGGTTCTTTCCAACTTTAAGACTCTCCCCTGGGTGCTTCTGGGTTTTTGTCACACTGTACTCTTTTGGTGGTCCTCCTCCCTCTTTTGTTAATGCTTCTCGATCTCTTTGATCAATCATTATCCATGTCATACCCCCTAACTGTGGTGTGTTCCAAGGCCCTGGGTCATGACCTCTCCTCTCTTCTCTCCCTTTGTGACCTCATCACTTCCACATCATCTTCTTTCTGAAAATGCGTCCCTGCCTCTCCTTCAAGGTTTAGCACCCTCATCAACAGCATGCATGACAGACACTTCAATAGAATGTTCCATAGGCTTCTCAAACTTAGCATGTCCAAAACGAAATTCTTTCTTTCCTCCCCAGACCTACTCTGCTTCTATATGTCCCTGTTTCTGTTGAGGAGATCACCATCCTTCTGTGAGGTAGCTGGCTGATATGAAGGATACTGCACTGGACTTAGAGTTAGGAAGCCCTGAGTTCAAATACTGTCTTAGATACTATCTAGCTAGGTGACCCTGGGCAAGTCTCTTAACTCCTCTAGGTCTCAACTTCACAGAGTTGTGGTAAACAATCACATGAGACACAATATCTGCAAAATAATTTTCAAGCCTTTAATGGGCTATATGTTTAGTCTTTTCAGTAATACCCAACTTCCTCCCTCTCTCTCTCTCTTTTTCCTTCTTCCTTCCTTCCTTCCTTCCTTCCTTCCTTCCTTCCTTCCTTCCTTCCTTCCTTCCTTTCTTTCTTTCTTTCTTTCTTTCTTTCTTTCTTTCTTTCTTTC
>NW_025383906.1:0-7500 GCF_016433145.1 Gracilinanus agilis
GAATATATATATACATATATATATATAAAACTATTTCTTTCTCTTATTTTTGTTTATCAATTCTTTCTCTGGAGATGAGCATATACAAGTCGTTCTTCATATAACATTTCTGTTGCGCTATATAATGTTCTTTTGGTTCTGATTATTTTGCTCCTCATAATTTCATATATGTCTTTCCATGTTTTTCCCAAATTAAATTGCTCATATTTGTTTCATATTAATACACATTGTCTTCCTCTAACCTTCATACCACCACAAAATAAACATGTTAAAATAGTTTTATTTAAGCAAAACATATTCTAATATTAATCAGGTTAATAAATCTATATATCATTCAGTATATTTATGACAGTTACTCACTTGATTAAGAAATGACCAGCATTTTTATCATTAGTGCCCTGGGATCATAATTGATCACTATGTTTGTTGAACACAATTTTCTTATCATTGAAAATTGTTCAGTTTTATTCTGTTATTGTTTTCTTAATAATTCTGGATTTTTTCATTCACTCTTCAATAATTCATACAGTTCTTTCTGAGTTTATTTTTCCTTTTAATTCACTTACTGCTTATATCATAATTTATTTCAGGTAATTAATTAATTTGCTTGTAAAATTAAAGTTCCCAGATATCACCCTACCTACCTCTATACCCCAAACCAGATAAGGCATCATTTGATTCTCTGTCTGTTTATGCATATAAACATACATATGCACACTCCTACACATACACACACATCCATATTTCTGTCTATCTATCTAACTATCTATCTATCTGTCTATCTATCTGTCTATCTGTCTGTCTGTCTAACTATCTGTCAATGTCCGTGAGCGTTGCTCTGTATTTCTAAAGTTCTACCATGCATGTTTCTACTTATCAGTTATTCCTCTTGACATATACATTCAGTTATTCTTCAATCAATATTTCTGATGCTATATAAAATGTTCTTTTCATTCTGCTCATTTTGCTTTTCATATTGCATTAAGGACTTTTTTTTCAATTAACCTGATTATCATTTCTTATTGAACAGTAGTATTCCATTATAATCATATTCCCTAACCTTTTTAGCCATTCTTTAATTGATGTGCATCCTCTCAGTTTATAGTTTCTTGCCCCACCAAAGAGAGCTACTCAAAATATTGCAGATCATAGAGGTTCTTGTCCTTTTTATCTGATCACCTTGAGAAAAAAGAACTAATGGTGGTATTGTTGGGTCAAAGGGTATACACAGTTTTGTACCTCTTTGCATAATTCCAGATTTCTCTGTAAAGTGGTTGGATCAGTTCACAGTTCCAAAACCAGTGTATTGTTTGTTTTTCAGTTATTTTTTAGTAGTGTCTAACTCTTTGTAACCCAACTTGGGGTTTTCTGGTAAAGATACTAGAGAGGTTTTCCATTTCTTTCTCTAGTTTGCTTTACAGAGCAGAATGCTGAGGCAATAAAGGATTAAGTGACTTGCCCAGGATGACACAGCTAATAAGTGTCTGATAACAGATTTGAACTCAGGAAGATGAGCCTTCCTGACTCTAGGTCCATCTTTCTATCCATTGCACCGCCTAGATACAATAGTGTATTATTGTCCTCATTTTTCCTTATCTTCTCTAATATTTATAATTTTCCCTTTTTATAATTTTAGCTGATCTAAATGGGAGATGATGTTTCAGGGTTGTTTTGAACTTCTATAATCAGTAATGATTTACATAAATTTTTATGATTATTTTTATATAGCTTTTCTTCATCTAAAACCTCTCTAGGGAAGAGCCAAGATATCGGTGTAGTAGCAGGGAAATCCTAAAGCTGTTCTGAATATCCCTCCAAACTGATTCATAAAAAGTGTCTCAAAAGGACAGAAGTCAAAGCAGGATAAGAAAAGGGCTTCTCCCATTGAATACGGTGTGAAAGGTAGGCAGAGAAAGGGAGTTTCCACATTATGAGGAGGAAAAACTGCATTAGGAAAAACTCAGGCAGACCACCCCTACCACCTACCATGACAGACTCACAGCCAGGACCTTGGCAACCTCCAAATTCTAGGAGGTGGGCTACACTAAAGAAAAGGCACCCAAGATCTACCTTTGGAGGCTCCAGACCCTAGCAGTGAGATCTGAAGCTTAATAATACTCACTCAGTAGCAGCAACAGCAGTGGAAGGGAAGATAGCCTCAGGGCAAATCACTGTGAAGTGGCTATACCACTACCAACTCCACCACCACCACCACCACCACCACCACCAAAAACACAAACAAACTCCGGGCCCTGGAGAAGAGGGTCAGAGCTTTATAGTACTAAGCTCACTCCTCAGGCCGCTGACCAGGAAGGGAAGAGAGCCCTAAAACAAAGCCCTGCAAGCCATAAACTAAGATAGAAATGACCAGCAACTTGCAGGACTCTCAGTCTTTGAGCAAGAAAATGAGTAAGCAGCAGCAAAGAAAGCTCTTGACCCTGGAAAATTTCTACAGAAAAAAAAGAGCAAAAAAAAAAAAATAGAAATAATAGGAGAGGGTGAGAAACAAGCAAACATGCAAACACTACAAAAAAAAATGGAAACTGGTCATAAGCTCTGGAGGAACTCAAAAAGTAGTTCAAGAACCAAGTAAGACAGAAAAGTGGGAAAAAGAAATGAAAATAATGCAAAAAGAAAATAACAGCTTGAAAGGCAAAATTGACCAAATAGAAAGAGATATACAGGAACCAAACGAAGTAATGAGCTGATTAAAAACCAGAATTGGCATGCTGGAAGAACAGATAAAGAAGCCCAAAGATGAAAAAAGTGCCCTGAAAAGCAGAATAAACCAAATCAAAAAAGGACAACCAAAAGGTCATGGATGAAAATGAGTCTTTAAAGACTAGAATTTGGCAATATCAAGAAATAATAAATAAAACAAAATCAAAAGAATGAAAAAATAGAAGAACCAAATTCCTCATTGAAAAAACAAAACCTGGAAATCCAGGAGAATCCAGGAGAAACAATTTGAGAATGATTAGACTATCTTGAAAACCATGACCAAAAAAAAATTTTAAAAGCCTTGACATGAAGAAATTATCCAGGAAAACTGCCAAGATACTGTTAAACAAAAGGGCAAAATATCCCTTGAAAGAATTCACAGATCACCCCCTTATACTATATCCCCAAATAACAAATTCCAGGAATCTTATAGCCAAGTTCAAGAGCTTCCAGGCTAAAGAGAAAATAGTGCAAGTAGCCAAAAAGAAACAATTCAAATAGCATGGAGCTCCAGTCAGGATTACACAGGATCTGGATGCCTCCACACTGAAGGATCTCAAGGCTTAGAATATAATATTCTGAAAGGCAAGAGAACTAGATTTACAACCAAGAATCAATTACTCATCAAAACTGACTATATACTTTCAAAGGAAAATATGGGCACTTAATAAAATAGAGGATTTCCAAGCATTTCTGAAGAAAAGATCACAGCGAAATAGAAATTTTAATGTTCAAATACAAAATTTAAGAGAATCATAAAAGGTAAATAAGAAAGAGAAAAAAAATTAAATGCTTCAATAAAGTCAAATTGATTATACCTATATATGGAAAATATATATCTATAACTCTTCAAATCATTTTCATTACCATTTTAGATAGAAGAAATATACATAGACAGAGGGTATCGTATTAAGATATTTAGGATGATATGTAAAAAAATTAGAGGAAAAAGGGGGATTGTACTAAAACAAATGCAAAGGAAGAGATAAAATGAGATAAATTATACCACATAAAAAGGATATTGGAAAAATTGAGACTAATCCACTCTAAATGGTCACAGTGAAAATTTAACAATTGTTCATAAAAAAGTTTCAAGTTTGCTCCTGTTCTTGGCAATCCTTGGCAATATAATAGTTTTTAATTACAGGACACTTTTAACAATTATTATTTACAATTTTTTTCAATTTTACTATTCAGTTTGAAATTTTTAGGGCTAATCTTGTAAGGAATTAAATGAAGGTCTTGACTAAATATATGAGAATTCTAAGATAATACTGTGGTTGCTGATTTACAAATATTAACAATAGCTCAAGTCAAAATGATTTGTAGTTTTATTTACAAAAGGTGGAAAAAGTGAAAGTACAGAAATGTAAAAGAGAGTAGAGAAGAATTCTAGCTTATCATACTAAATGTTGCTCCAGTGCCTGAGTCAGCCAGTGAAAGCTTGTTAATCCTCAGCCAGAGGACTCGGTGGTGAATTAAACAGGTTTTTCATCCAGGAGGCCTCCTCCAAGAAGGGGAGGTCTCTCCAGAACTAATCTCTCCAAAAGCCAGGAAAAGAGGGTCAGCTTCTCATTCACCCAAGGCAAAGCTCCAAAAGGAGAAAATCCAGGAGCGGTCCTACCAGAAGCAGTCCAAGAGCCAGAGTCCCAGGTCCAAGTCGTAAATCCAAGCCTCATTCCCAGTCCGAGCTCCTCCACACCCAAGATTCAGGAAGAAGACCTCTTGGACAGGAAGTTCAGGACCCTTTATAGTCCTTTTTCCACATCACATCCTATCTCTTTCTCCCCTTTACAGGAGCCAGTTGCAGTCTTTAAATTTGCTTAGCACTGCCCAGGGGGTGGTCAGTCATCTCAGGATTTTCACCCACTTTACTAACTGGCTTGCAAACTTCCCCTACTTACTATTAAATAGGAGTATTTTCAGTTTTTGTTGATTAATTTAAAAATAGGGAAGGGGAGACTTAAGTCTATCTTCTTAATCTTTGTGCATTGCTTGAGGAAATCTTGAGACCTAATATATTGCTTTATGCTATCAGTTGTCTTTTTGCTAACTTTTCTGATTATGTCGTATTTGATTGTTCAGTGGTCATAATGGTGGTTGAGGTTAGAGAGCTACACATTTTCAGTAGGGGTTCAATAGGAGAAGCAGAGAGTTTTAAATTTGATCTTCAAGGTAATAGAAGGCCACTGGAATTGGTTTTGTCATGAAGGTAAGGAATGACTTAATTGTCTCTTCACTTTAAGAAAATCATTTCAGTTACTGAATAGAGGCTGGTCTAGAGCAGGGAGAGATTTGGGGCAGGCATAACAGCCAACAATCTCTCACAAGAGTCCAGGCTGATGGATGCTAGAGTCATATACCCCTGCTCTTATTTTCTGCCTGGGAATTGAATTTATTATTCCTCCCAGAAAAAAAAAATCAGCATCACCACCAATCTATGCTTGTTTTTATCCAAACAGCTAACTTAATAGATTTTTTGATTCAGAAGTTGTGGGAAGAGCTGGGCTGTACCTCCTGCTACTACTCAACCACCTTTACTATTTCCCCATTTTTAAATTTTTTATGTGTTTGTATTGAGAATGGGTTTCCACATCTTTCGGAGGCTAGAAATACCAGTTATAGACCCACCTTAACACCAGCATGGGAATTTTGACCTGTTCTTAAAGAAGTCTTGTGGGATCTTGCCCCTGGAGGCACCATGTTTGTGTCCAAATTAGTGGGAACCCATTTTCATTTAGCTATGGCTCCTCATAGCTCCTGAGCTCAAATGGCTTGCCAATGTCAACTTCCCCAGGAGCAGGATCACAGGCAAATACTACTTTGTCAGCTCCCAACAGTTTTTAATGTGTTTTTTGTGAATGGATTTTAGAAAAGTTTATGATATTTATGATGTCTGATTAATCATTACTTAATATATTGATTTTCAGTTTGTGTAAGTTACTTTATAAGTCTAAATAGAATATGTATAATGATTATCTTTTCAAATATATTAGGTCAACTCTATTTCCAACATGTGACCTATTTTTTTGTAACTGAAAAAAAAGCATTTATTCCTGCACCATTTATTTCTCTGTGAAGAGCTTTTAATTCCAACAATTATATAAGTAGGTCAAATTTCAGTGTTCTTTGTTTGTAATCATTTATATTTACTTTGTCACCTTCTAAGCATGGAAGATTAGAATACTCTAATATTAGTGTATTTTATATTTCTTTTTGTGTCACCATTAATATTTCTTTTATGAATTTAATTTATATATTCTTTGGTACATACTTCAAAAAATTATAATGTATTTATTACTTATTTTCCTTTCATTATAATGTAATGCCTTCATTTATCTTTTTTACATATTTTTACTAATTAGAATTCCATTTCATTAGGTTCAATTACTGTCACCAGTGCTTTTTAAAATTTGCAGTTTTGTGATAAATTTCAGAGCTATCTATTAATTTTAATTTAGCTTTATAACTTTTCATTAGATTTGTTTCCTCTAAGCAGAATATTTTTCATTAGTTGTGTTTCCTCCAAGAGAATATTGATGAGCTTAATGTATTCTGCAAATTTTCCCTATTTAGAAAGAATATACACCATCTACATTTATTGTTATGAATAATAAATTTGATTTATTTTCTGTCATATTTTTGTTTTCTCATTGTTCTTGTCTAGAAGTGATTTAATTATGTTACTCTTCCATAGGTTTTTCAGCTGCTCAAATAGTTACATAACTCAGGAATTAAGTTATCAAACTAATTAAATAAATTAATGGACTGATAAGAACTAAAACTAGAATTAGTAAAAAAAAGAGCGAAAATAATATAGAAAATGATGAAAAAGATATAGGAAACATGTCAATATTTAATTATTTGACATTACTATTAGACAGCCAAAATGACAAGTGTAAAGGGAAAATGGCATCAATGTTGATTTAATAATTTAATATAGAAGTTTAATGTAAGAAGTTGATATAAATTAATTGCCACCACAAGGAGAACGAAAGAGCCCATGAAGTGCCTAAGTCAGCAAACATCTGTAATACTTGCCAGACACAGAGAGATGACTGCCAAAGGCAACACTATTTCAGAATAGACATTGGTTTAAAAAAAATCTTACAGAGAAAGATGATGGATAATTATGGAAAGTATCATCTCATAAAGCAGAAAGTAGAGCAGGGTAAAACTAATTCTCCAACATTCCTTTAAACTCGTTTTATCCCTCTCTGTTTCTTCTCACTTCATGAAAGGATATTATTTCCATTGTATGTTGTTAGAGTACAAATATGGGAGTTACATTTCATTTGATATATAAGTTGATATGTGTTAATATTTTTAAAATACATGCTCTTTATCATTTTCTAGTTGGCATTTTATTTATTTCAATAGATATTCTTATCTTTATAGTTGTGAATTCCTTGAAAAAAATATTTTGTGTATGATAGGCCCAACTGAGGTATTTTAAGGTGAGACATAAAAGAAAGCAATGAACCAGGTGTTTAAGGAAACCAGAAGAATGAAGGCATATTTAAGAGAGCCATAAAGGATAATAGTGAATCGTGGGAGAAGGTGGTGTAAATAGATGAAATTAATTGTAAAGGAAGGAAATGTTGTTGAGTGATGATGATAAAACTCCTTTTCTTCTCCCAATTAGGTATCATCCTATTTAGTTTTTCTTTTTAATTTTTCTTCTTTTTTCTATTAGTGTGAGAAAACACTTCATTTTGTAACTTCTGATATTTTCAGGAAAAAATCCAAATCTCTTCATACTGGACAAGAATATATTGA
>NW_025383908.1:0-7217 GCF_016433145.1 Gracilinanus agilis
ATATACCATTTATACATAGTGTACCCAGAGAGAATGGCTAGATGATTTTCCTCCACCTTTGTTTAGCAGCACATGTATAAGCACTGAGGAGAAAAAAAGGTGGGAGTGATCCAAGGCTGAAACTTGGTTGAATGTAATCCATAATATGATAAGGGGTCTAGCAACTCAAAAGATAAAATAGTTGATGTACAATGAGGATGATATCAAGGTATATGTATTCAGTAAGAATTACATTACACATTTTTTCTCATGGAATCTTTCTTTAAGGATATAAAATATCATTTGGACTCAATAACTATAAAACACCTAATGTATATCAAAGAAATATAAAAACTGAAAGCTTTAAATGTGAATCTGGAGGTTGAACTGAGCAATGAATGATAATACCTACAAAAATCTTTATTTCCTCCAGGTAAGACACAATGGTCATAAAAATATTATGAATATGTTAAGAGACTTAATAGGGATATTTGAATTAAAACTGAATGGCACAACATGATTAAAGCAATTTGGACTATAACTGATTTGGAGAGAATTCTAAAATTCTAAAAAACATTCATACTAAATGAATAAAAATAAAAAAGAGGGTTCATGACATTAAAGCACTTATTGAAAGTGAACACTTTCCAACAAGAATGGAGAAAAAGGTTTGATAAACATTCTTACCCATGATAAATAGGTCAAAAAGCTATAGAATTACTTTTGGAAAAAACAGACATTTCTTTGAGTATTATTTAGAGAAATGGGTAGTCTTTTCCTTTGAGACACTAGGTGAAAGCTCCTAGACCTTGCTTTTGATAATCCCTGAGATGAATCTTGGGAATTACATGTGGCTGCTAGAAGGTTGAACTGAATTCTGGACAAGGATTTATAGACCTAGGTATCCTGATGTGCCAGAGGTAGAGCATGTTGAGAAAAATTTCTACTGAGGTGGCTCTGGAACCAGAACTGCAAGGGCCTGGAAGATAGAGATGGGATCACAGTAAGTCAAGTCAATTTATTTAACAAATGCTTAGGTTATAGAAAGGATACTGGGTGGAGCCATCCTAGGGTAGAGAGTTCAGCAAGGAATTTGGCCACATGAGTTACTTATAAAGAGACTCAGAGTCAGAGTTGTCTTCTTCCATGTTCCTGAAGAAGTTAGTATTGACTCAGCCCTTATACCAAAAGAGCCCCATCAAGGCAGTGATTATTTACTGATGTGGAGGAATATAAGGCAACGTCTGCTAAAGGACCTTTTTGGTTAGTTAGGTACCTCTAAGGTTATAGGGAAGAATTCTCCAACTGGGATGGACAAAGCACACTGGCCTTACCTCTGATTAAATGGACCAAAATTTGTCACATAAAGAAACAGTAGCAACTATACCACCTTACTGTAAGGACTGCAAAAGGTTAATAATATTCATCAAATTTCATGGAAGATAATGTCTCAAATGGAATTATACATCAGTAGCTTGTTGTCTTTTACAGTTGAACAGATAACAAATCTGTACAATATAAGTAAAGTCCTTAATATTTCTTCAATCCATAATGGAACCAGACCATTATCACAGCCTAAACTATTGCTTCCAATTGCCTGGACATCACTTGGTTCTATTAATAGTTAAGAACAA
The DNA here is from genome assembly GCF_016433145.1 of Gracilinanus agilis. Lineage (NCBI taxonomy): Eukaryota > Metazoa > Chordata > Mammalia > Didelphimorphia > Didelphidae > Gracilinanus > Gracilinanus agilis. Next base: position 1,614 of record NW_025383908.1, read on the forward strand.
TTAAAAAAACAAATGTGCCTTTACCAAATAATTGTTATATCTAAGAATATGTGATGACAAGACCTTTCAAAACCTAGAGTACAATCAGAGGATATAAAAGTCATGTAGAAATAGGATGATTTTTACGCATCCTCTGTTTAGTCTCCTCCTAGAGTTGTTCTCTGCATCCCTTTTTATTGTTAATATTTAACGTTTTATTGTTTCTTCAATTACATGTAAAAACAGTTTTAACACTTTTTTTTTGAAATTTTGAGTCTAGATTTGCTTTCTTCCTTCCCTATACCCCCTTAAGAAGGCAAGTGATTTGATATAGGTTATACGTATGTAGTCATGCAAAACATATTCCTCTATTAGCCATGTTGTAAAAGAAAACACAATTCTCCTCCTCTTCAAGCTCAAGAAAAATAAAGTTAAAAAAATGTTTCATTCTATATTGAGACTCCATCAGTTCTTTCCATGGAAGTGGATAACATTTTTCATTGTAAATCTTTCATAATTTTTTTGGATCATTGTATTGCTGAGGATAGTTAAGTCATTCCCAATTGTTCAATGTACAACATTGCTGTTACTGTAAACACTCTTCTCCCTTGTCTATTAATTTTACTTTGCATGAATTCATATAAATGTTTCTATATTTTCTGAAAGAATCCTGGTTATTTCTTAGAGCACAATAATATTTCATCACAACCATATATCATATCTTATTCAGCCATTCTTCAATTGTTAGGCATCCCCTCAATGTCTAATTTGTTGCCACCATAAAAAGAATTGTTATACATATTCTTGAACGTATAGGTCCTTTCCCTTTTTAAAATATCTTTAGAAAATAGACCTAGTAGTGGTGGTATTGTTGAGTCAAAGAGCATGAACACTTTTATGACCTTTTGGGCATAGTTCCAAATTGGTCTCCAGAGTGGTTGAATCCATTCATAACAACACCAACAGTGCATTAATGTCTCAATTTTCCTATATCCCTACCAATATTTGTTAGTTTCTTTTAAAAATTAATTAATTTTTATTATGTAATTAATAACTACCACTGCCAACATGAAACACTGAACTAAACAAGTGTATTAAAAGATTATGTGTGAAGTCACAGACTCCACATTGTTTACAATTTGTTTAAAATATATAAATTATGTATGTATGCTAATAAAAACATATTCTGTTTATGAGTTCCCTTTGGATTTATTTTACTTGGATACTTTTCTCCCTTGTTTTTGTGGCTGTTATTGTATTCATGGTATGTATTATTCTTATTCTCTTTTCATCTCTTCATATATTTCCCTTATTTTCCTTATATATTTCCAATATTTGTCATTTATAATAACATAATACATTAAAATATCAAAATCTATTCAGCCATTTTCCAATTCATTGCATTTATGTTATTTCCAATTATTTTGTCATAACAAAGCTTACATGAATATTTTTATGTTTACACAGCATTTTACTCTCTCAATAATGCCTGTGTCTCCTAACTCAAGTATTGAAATCTTTAGCTCAGTGAGCCTGAACAGCTTTATAGCTCTTAATGTGTATTTTCATCTTGTTTTCTAAAAAAATTAAATTCACAGCTACTCTGGCAGTGCAATATTAGGCCCATTTCTCTATATTTTTATTAACATTTAATTTGATCACTTTAGCCCATCCAGTTCTTAGTGAAGATATATTACCAGGACCATAGTCTTTCTAAAACAAGTCTTTTTTAGCTTCGTTATACTCAGTGAAACTTTTGTTCTAGTGCTACAACCCCTCTGGGATACAGAATTAAATCCATAGTATGATGAATGTTAGAGTAAGAGTTTTGCAGAATCTTTATGCTCTCTAAGCCATTGTTGTCCCACCAGAAACTATGTTTAGATTAGATGTATGCTCAGTCTTAGATCTATTAGTAACCTCATACAGATTTGTTGATGCTCTTCAGATATTTATCTTATTTACAGATATCTATCTTATTTAACTTGTCTAAAGTTCTATTCTTCACATTAATTTCTTTCTTGTTTATTTTTTTGGTAAAATTTATCTAGTTCTGATAGGGGAAAATTAAAGTTCACCACAAACATTAATTTATTATCTATTTATATCTGTTTTCCATTTAGTTTTTTCTTAAAAAATGTGGGTACTATAATACTTGGTACAGACAGGTTCAATATTGATGATGCTTCATAATCCATAGTAACCCCTCCCACTGACATAATATAGTTACCTTGTTCATCCCTTCCATTTATATTCATTTTAGTCCAAATTCTGTCAGAGATCAGACTGCTAGTCCTGTCTTCTCTGGATTGGCTGAGGCATAGTACATTCTACTCCTGCTCCTCACCTTCACTCTATATCTCTCATCTTCAATGTGTTTATTGTAAACAACATATTGTTTACATGATATGTTCTATGTCCTGCATTCTTTTAATGTTGCAGCTGCTAAGTATTGTGTTTTTCTGACTGTAGTTCCATAGTATTTAAATTATTTATTTTTCTTGTTATTTGTAGTATTTTTTCCTTAACTTTGGGGCCACAGAACTTAGCAATGATGTTCCTATGGATTTCCATCTTTGGATCTCTTTGATTTGTCTTTCCTGCTCAACTTGTTATGCTTTGATCCTTTTTGTTATCTATTTTATTCCTATGTGTGAATTCATCCCATTATACCCAATGTCACAGTTAATAGTTGTACATTTCTACCTACTCCATTCCTCCTCACTGTTTGATTTCCTTTTCCCTTCTTTCTGCTGTATTCCTCCTCAGATGTCTAATTTCTTTTGACCAACATCTCTTCTCTTCAGATACCTTCCTACAGATCTTCCCTTATTTTCTCCTCCTGCTCTCCTATGTCCAAATTGGCTTCAATTTCCAAAAGTCACTCCCTTATCATTCCCCCTTACCTTTTAATTCTTATTCTATTCACCTTTACCAAAGTCTTTTCCTTATCCTCCAAATGTTCCCTGTCACTTCTCCTGATTCCCTCATTTCCTAGCCTTATCCCTTCCTTCTTGATATGTACTCCCCTCTAGATATTCCTCTATTTCCATCCTTTCCTTGTCTCCATATCCTCCTTTCTCTTAACCCACTCTTTCTTCTCTTATTCACTTAGTAACTCAAGGGGATTTCCCCTCTCTTATTCCATTGCCCTTCCCTCCTCTTTCTCTGTACATGAAGAGAATGTTTACCTTTCTAACTATATATGTTGCTCTCTCTTTATCCCAGGTCTGAGAGTTGGGTTCTAGTACTCCTAGCCTTCTACTCCATTGTCCCCTTTTTCATGGCCGTTTCTCTACTCATTCTCCTTCATATGAAATATCCATCCCACCCTGCCTTTTCCTGGTTTATTCCACTACCATTTCTGTTCATTCCATTCCATTCTCTTGATCTCAAATCTTCAATCCATACTTTTTCTTTTCAAATCCCCAGACAATGATGTCATTTTTTTTCATACCAGAATCAACCTTTTGGGTTGATTATGATTTATTATTTTGCATTTTTTATAGATGAAATTTTCTGCTGAGTTCTGGGTTATTCTCCAGGAATAGTTGAAACTCTTTTAGTTCATTAAATATAATTTCCTCACCTTTTTTTTTTTATTAATGTTTATCTTTGCTGAATTCTTGGTTGTTAGCCTAGTTCTTTTGCTCTGTGAAATGATATGTTCTATGTCCTGCATTCTTTTAATGTTGCAGCTCCTAAGTATTGTGTTTTTCTGACTGTAGTTCCATAGTATTTAAGTTATTTATTTTTCTTGTTATTTGTAGTATTTTTTCCTTAACCTTGGGGCCACAGAACTTAGCAATGATGTTCCTATGCATTTTCATCTTTGGGTCTCTTTGATTTGTCTTTCCTGCTTATCTTGTTATGCTTCTCTTTAGTCTCATATTTGAAAGTCAAATTTTCTTTTCATCTGTGGTATTTTCCTCAGAAATGTTTGAAAATCCATTATTTAATTGAATATAAATTACCCCTTTCCCCAAAGTGAGATGATTTTGCTGGGTAGGTGATTCTTGGCTGTAATCCTAGATACTGAATATCATATTCCAAGACCTTGGATCCTTTAATGTGGTAGTTATATCTTGTGTTATCTTGACTGTAGCTCCACAGTATTTAAATTATTTCTTTTTGGCTTCTTGCAAGATTTTCTCCTTAACCTGGGAGCTCTGGAATATGACTATAATAATCCTGGAAGCTGCCATTTGAGTATCTCTTTTAGGAGGTGATTGGTGGATTCTTCCAATTTCTATTTTATCCTCTGGTTCTACACTATCAGGCATTTTTCCTTGATAATAATTTCTTGAAAGATGCTCTCTCTCTATTTTTTTTTGATAATGGCTTTCAAGTAATCCTATAATTCTTAAATTACTTTTCTTGGATCTATTCTTTGATTTTGTTTTATTATTTTGTGATGTCTCATTAAATGATTAGCTTCCATTTTGTCAATTTTAATTTTTAAGGAATGATTTTCTTTAGTGATTCAGTACCTTCTTTTCCATTTGGCCAATTCTAATTTTTAAGGTATTCTTCAATGCATTAAAAAACCCTTACCTTCTGGTTTGGAATCAATACTATGTATTGATTCCAAGGCAGAAGAGTGGGTAAGGGCTAGGCAATGGGAGTCAAGTGACTTGCCTAGGTTTGCACAGCTAGGAAGTGTCTGAGGCCAGATTTTAACCCAGGACCTCCCATCTCTGGGTCTGGCTCTCAAAACACTGAGCCACCTAGCTGCTCCCATTCAGTGCATTTTTATGTATCTTTTTCCATTTGACTTATTTTGCTTTTTATGGAGTTCTTTTCAGTAGATGTTTATGCCTCTTTTAACATTTTACCTGTTGTGTTGTTTAAGTTGTTATTTCTCTTTAAAATAATATTTCTCCCCTATAATATGTAAAAATAATTTTAAACTTTCATTTAAAAAAGTTTTGTATTTCAAATTTCTTCCCTTTTTTCTGACCCTCCCTCTCTCTTTACCCTCCCTTCTCCCCAAGATAGTAAGTAATCTGATTTAGATCTTACATGTTCAATCACATAAAATATTTTTTTCCACATTAGTCATTTTGTGAAAGAGATCTTAGATTAAAAAGAGAGAAAAACAAGGCAAAAAATATTACTGGAGTTTTTTTGTTATTAGAGATTATTTCCAGTAAATGTCAAACTATTCCAGTGTCTTTGCCAAACCTCCCTCCCCCTACAAATGGGGCCACAAGAGTCATTCATGACTGAAATGACTAAATAACATCTTTTAGGTTACTGAGGTATCAAACAGAAAAAGTATGATGTATTAAGCAAGCCAGTGATGCCATAAAGACCGAGCATCACTGACTTGCTTAGTACATCATACTTATTCTGATTATGGCTCCACAAAATTTGAATTGTTTCTTTTTGGCTGCTTACAATATCTTCTCCATGACTTGTAATCTCTAGAACTTGGCAATAATATTCCTGGGTATATTTTGAGATCTCTTTCAAGAGGTGATTGGTAGATTCTTTCAATTTGTATTTTCACCTCTGGTTGTACAATATCAGGGTAACTAGGGTAATTCCTTCCTTCCTTCCTTCCTTCCTTCCTTCCTTCCTTCCTTCCTTCCTTCCTTCCTTCCTTCCTTCCTTCGTTTCTTC